>NW_006263353.1:2118321-2118615 GCF_000469605.1 Apis dorsata | reverse complement strand
GGAAAATGGTGGTTGAAAATCAACCTTGAGGGTCGAGTGGGGGATCGAATCGATTTTGGATAAGTTTGGGTGGATAAAAATTAAGAATTCTTGAAGAAGGAATTATTAAGGAATTCTTAAGAAATGGAGATTCACAGGAATAATGATATGTTAGGGATTGCATGAATGTACAGGTTATATTTGAGGAATTTACAATTATTAATATTTTGGGGGAAGAATATATTTTCTATGTATTTTTATATCAGTATAATTCTCTATTTTCTCTTATTTAAATATGTTAATTCTGGAATTCTG
>NW_006263353.1:2117701-2118273 GCF_000469605.1 Apis dorsata | reverse complement strand
TCTTAAGGAATTTCTTAAGGAATGGAGAAGAAATAGTTTTCTTTTTTAATATATTTTTTGATGGGTGAGTGTTGGAAGATTAAAAGAATTTTGAAAGTTTTTTGAGAATGAGAAATTCATATTTATAAATTGATATTTGAGAAAAGAATAGTTTTCTAATTTTTATATCAGTATGATTCTCTATTCTCTCTTATTTAAATATCTTAATTCTGAAATTTCTTAAGGAATTTCTTAAGGAATGGAGAAGAAATAGTTTTCTTTTTTAATATACTTTTTGATGGGTGAATGTTGGAAGAAAAGAATTTTGAAAGTTTTTTGAGAATGAGAAATTCATATTTATAAATTGATATTTGAGAAAAGAATAGTTTTCTAATTTTTATATCAGTATGATTCTCTATTCTCTCTTATTTAAATATCTTAATTCTGAAATTTCTTAAGGAATTTCTTAAGGAATGGAGAAGAAATAGTTTTCTTTTTTAATATATTTTTTGATGAGTGAATGTTGGAAGATTAGAAGAATTTTGGAAGTTTTTTGAGAGTGAGAAATTCATATTTATAAATTTATATTTGAA
>NW_006263353.1:2113921-2117668 GCF_000469605.1 Apis dorsata | reverse complement strand
AATAGTTTTCTAATTTTTATATCAGTATGATTCTCTATTCTCTCTTATTTAAATATCTTAATTTTGAAATTCCTGAAATTTCTTAAGAAATTTCTTAAGGAATGGAGAAGAAATAGTTTTCTTTTTTAATATATTTTTTGATGGGTGAATGTTGGAAGAAAAGAATTTTGAAAGTTTTTTGAGAGTGAGAAATTCATATTTATAAATTGATATTTGAGAAAAGAATAGTTTTCTAATTTTTATATCAGTATGATTCTTTAATCTCCATTTAAATATTTACTTTTTATCTTAATTTACTGAAGAAATTTTAATGGTTTGTTAATGATATGTATCTTTTTATCGAATTCAATACCAATTTTCTATTATGAATTTTGATTGGATAAAAATCAGAATTCTGAAAATTTCTTAAGGAATTTCTTAAGAAATGGAGAAAGAATAGTTTTCTTTTATATTTTTTGATGGGTGAGTATTGGAAGATTAGAAGAATTTTGAAAGTTTTTCTATTTTTTACTTCAATATAGTTTAATTTAAATTAATTTTCTAATCTCCATATTGGATCTGAGTGTATCTTAATTTATCGAAGAGTTTGTTAATGATATAACATTTTAGAAATTTTTTATTACAAATTCGATACCAACTTTCGAGTATGATTTTTGATTAATTACTGAGAAGATCTTTCGATGAACTTTAATTTTCTGTAATTTATCCCACGTCAAATTATTATTATTTAACTCACTGAATGTTTGATGATGAATATTCGAGAGGATGCTAATAGATTTTAATTGTCTGCAAGAAATTGTCTGCGTGGGAGGGAATTAAAGATACGATGAATTATAATTAGATATTAAAATATTTAGAAATATAATATACGCAAAAGCGCATAAATATTCAATATTATTTAATATCATCATACATAAATTTCTTATTATATTATATTATTATATTATATTATTATTATTTATCTTCTTATTTAATTATAATATATTACCAAATCGATTTTAATTTGCTCAAAAAAATTTTTGCAAAGATCTTGTTCGAATGTTACACATCGATTTGAAAGAACTTTTGCGTGGGAGGGTGTTAAAGATACGAGTTTCGTGGATTCCTTGATCTAAGATGGCTCATAACGTATCACAAGGATTTATTTTAGCTGTAGAAATTCTCTGAGGCGGAACAAATTGTAGATCGAAATGGGTCATAAGTTCTTATTTCGTTATTGAAGCGTCACAAATCGATCGATTTGAAGAAAAATTTAATAGTCGATAAAAAAAATTTGTTGGATTTTAGTAGATTTTGAAAAAATTTTTTTTTACACGAATCCAAATATTTGTTAAATTAGTTAAAACGAAACGAGAAAGATTGATCATACGATAAAAAAGAATTTTGGTAATCCAAGATTTTATTGGGTTTTTAGCTACAGTTATGATTGAGAATATTATATTGAAAATAATTGATGATTTCGATGATTTTTGAATGAATTTGAAAATAATAATTTATAAGGTGGTGTTTATTTAATTTAATATTCGAATATTGATTTTACTCGATTGGAAAATCTCGTTTTTTCCGAGACTTCTTTATTAATCCAGGATGAATCATAAGTTTTTATCGAGCTTCTCAATATATTATTCGTGTGCTTGGAATCGATTTCAATGGAAATAAAGCGGAATTTATTGGAAGTAAATTGGTTCGAAGGTTTTTTTCGAACGTTTTTCTGAATATTAACTTTAAATCAATTTTAATAGTCTTTCATAAAATTGATAAAAAAGAAATTATTAAATTAAATAATGAATTTTATATACATATATATATATATATAATTTAAATATAAAATAAATTTAACAAGGATTGAAGTCAAGAGAGGAAAAGATCGTAAAAGATTGTACACAATTGATGTCAAATATTTTCATTTTGAAAGGAACAAACTCGAAAAAATTGAAAATCACGATAAAAAAGAGAGCAATATAAGAAAGAAATATCAAAGATTTTCTTCACAGTTGGACCGTTATTACTTGCCTCTCTTCCCATTTGATAATATTACAAAACTGCTTGTAATAACTTAATAAAACGATATCAAATTTTTAACTTTGGAAATCCCACTTAAAGGGAGCTTCATAGTTGAAACTTTGTTTTATAAAACTGAATAATTTCCTTTTATCTATCTATACAAATTTTATATATCTGAATAACAATAAAAAAATAATTTCGAAAATTTTGTTCAAATTTAAAATGCCTGAATTTAACAAAAAGAGAAAAAAGAACGCAAAAATTTGCATTAAAAAAAAATCTGTCGCTCTTCTTCCATTTCTCTAAACAAAATTGCTATTCGTTAATCGCAACTTTAACTTTTAATTTTCTAAAAAAAAAAAAAAAAAGAAAAGAATAATAACAACGTTTCGTTTCATTGATCACTCACATATGGCACATGTGCCATTCCCAAAGGTGTTTTGGCACCGACGGCCGGAAGTCTGCGGTTCCTGCGTTCAAGATCCTCGCAGTGAATCGTAGAAGCCTCCTGGTCTCCAAGTGCCAATTTTCCGATTCCTTTTGAATTTTATACGCCTGCGAGGCGACGCAGTTCTCCTCCATGGCGCATTGTAACCAGTATAGCTGTCTGTCCTCGAGATGGGCCGTTCGCATAAGTTCTATGTGGTCGAACACCAGATCCGGCATGTCTCGAAGACACACTACGCTGCCCACGTTTTCTACAGGACCTAAATCGTGAGGATTTTTAGTTGGAATGAATTTTGAATTTTTTTTATACACTCGTTGCACTTGTCCTTTCCTTTTTTCGTTTTAATTATATGCATATACTGATATAAAATTTATGTAAATAGGAAAATAATTCTACATTCTCAATAAATCTTTGATTGAATATTTTTTTTTTCAAAATTTAAAAATTGGAATTATTTCGTTTTTTTATCGATTCAAAAAAGAATAAAATTGATGTATAAGAATTAATTATATTCTTGTAATTAAATATGTTTCACAATTTAGAATTGAAAAAAATTCCCTAACAAACAAAATTTATATTTCTGTAATTAAATATGGTTATATAATTTAGAATTGAAAAAAATTCCTAGCAAACAAAATTTATATTCCTGTAATTAAATATATTTTACAATTTAAAATTGAAAAAAAAATCCCTAGCAAACAAATTCTTCATTTTTATTATTTGGTGCAAAGCAAAAGCACAAAATTTATATATTTATATTTCTGTAATTAAATATTTCACGATTTAGAAATGAAAAAAAATTCCCTAGCAAACAAATTCTTCATTCCCATTATTTGATGCAAAATAAAAGGATAAAATTTATATATTTATATTCCTGTAATTAAATATATTTTACAATTTAAAATTGAAAAAAAACTCCCTAGCAAACAAATTCTTCATTCCCATTATTTGATGCAAAATAAAAGGATAAAATTTATATATTTATATTCCTGTAATTAAATATATTTTACAATTTAAAATTGAAAAAAAATTCNAATAAATTCTTCATTTTTATTATTTGGTGCAAAGCAAAAGGACAAAATTTATATATTTATATTTCTGTAATTAAATATACAATTTAAAATTGAAAAAAAAATTTCCTAGCAAATAAATTCTTCATTTTTATTATTTGGTGCAAAGCAAAAGGACAAAATTTATATATTTATATTCCCGTAATTAAATATATTTTACAATTTAAAATTGAAAAAAAATTCCCTAGCAAACAAATTCTTCATTTCCATTATTTGATGCAAAAT
>NW_006263353.1:2109208-2113733 GCF_000469605.1 Apis dorsata | reverse complement strand
CAAAATTTATATATTTATATTCCCGTAATTAAATATATTTTACAATTTAAAATTGAAAAAAAAATTCCCTAGCAAACGAATTCTTCGTTCCCTTTATTCGATCCAAAGAAAAGATAAAAATCTCAACGATATATATATATACAACAAAGCTCGTTAGTCAATCGACATTCTTCTTCCTTTTCATCGAAACCAAGAATTCGACGCATCCTCCACCGACCGCATTTCTCATTAGTAGAACAAGCGTGTCGGTTCGTTCCAAGAGCGTTCTCTCTCTCTCTCTCTCTCTCTTACCTGGACAATCGAGGAGCTTGTCGTGCAGACAATCGGTCAGATTGCTCTCGTTCCCGCGACACTGTACGCCACTGATGGCCATGGGCGTCTTCTCGCCGCCGAAAAAGTTGGTCTGGACGGCGTCGGAGGCGTAACCAAGGCCCAATTGCCGGCAAACAACCGCGGCCTCGAACAGGGACCAACCATCGCCGCAGATGACACCCCAATCTTAAATAAAATTATCTCGTCCTTTTTTTTCTCTTCTTCTAAAATTTTTTTTTCTTTCTCTTTCGAGAACTTTGAAACGTATATGCAACGAACAGAAAATTTGGAAATGAGATTTATAAAAAGGATTTATATTTTTTTTTATTAGACGATTAACACGATGATTGTATTTTTACTCTGTTGTTTAATTTTCAATTGATTTTTTTAAATTTTAATATTCACGTCTGTTACATATTTATCATTTACAGAATTTATAGAATTTTTTTTGAATTAAAGAACACAGGAATAAGATAGAATCTAGTTAATACTAGATATCAAGTAATGTAGCTTAAACCTGATTCAAACAATCAAAACTATCCAAGAATTAATTTTACCCTTTCCTCTAAGATCCAAGAAAAATTTATCATAAAAAGAAAAATGATCAAAAATCTTCAAAAAAAGCGAAAGATCACTGGTGAAAAATCTCGAATTCCGCCCAACATCATACCTGAATGCCCCAGCTTAACCTCCACTCTCCCTTCGCTGTGGACACGTCCCCCCGCCAGCCTTATCGCCACTCCCTGCTGATGTATATCCTTGATCCTCCGTTTCTCCGGCTTCCTCTTCGCCTTCGACCGCTCCCTCGCCCCATCCTCCGCTTCCTGTTGTTGGTCGCGGGCGCAAATTACGCCGGCCGCCTCGCCGCCCTCGCAGTCGGAAGCGCCCCATCCGTCGAACCGACACTTCGAGAGCTCGTCCTCGCTCCCGTCGCAGTACACGTTGTCCATCCAATATCTTCCTGCAACCGTTTCCCACTTCGCAACCCTTTGAGAAACTAGTACCTCCTAGGGAGAGGAAGAGAGGGAGGGAAGGAGGGGATCTCTTTCTTTGTAATTTTTCAATTTTATTACAAGTTCAATGATTTTTTTTATTATCTTAAATTACTCGTCGCAGGAGAATTGGAAATTGAGAGGGTTTTTGAGGGAGATTTATATTGCAATTATATTGTAATCTAAATATATAATATAGGTGTGTATGTGTAATGTGTATAATGGGATTTGTTGTTAGAAGAGGGGGATTGCAAGAGGAGGTACGAGACAATTGTAAAAAGATATATTTAATGATTGATTTCATAATAGATTTCGTAATTTAGAAATTTAGAAAATTTTGAAAAAAATAAATGATGAGTGTTTTAAAAATATTATATAACGAGAATAAATTTTAAGAGTTAATAGTTTCAAATCTAAATGGATTATAAAAATTAAAGTGTCGTTCATTATATCGATATTCTTTGGATGGACGAAAGTGGGAAAAAGCTTTTAACACCCCAATCAATAGGGTGGAATGGTTTTCACGTGACCACTAAGGCAGGGCAGTTTCGACCTCGATTAAAAGGAACAGGTGAAAGATGCTTCTTATCTGGTTGGATACGTACGTGCTCACTCACATTTACACTAGATTAGCTTATTGGATTATTTCGATGTCTTTCGATGCGCAACGTTCCATAATACACGTCGTTGTAAGATAAAATATAATCGAGAGAAATAAATTTTAATCCCTTCTTTTTAATTGGTGGAAAAAAATTAAAGAAATGGAAATGTGTGGATTTGCTACGTGGAACCGCAAAGGATTTTTTTTTTTTTATTTTTTTCATTGGAAACGCGAGGACAGAGGGATGAACGATTCATATTTAATTGACGCTTTTTCCCACTTTTTCCCACAAGCTTCGAAATAATCCTAGTCCGTATCCTTTCTATTTTATTTACCAGATTGTTGCAGATGGAATGATTGAATTTTTTGGTAATATTTTCAGTGTGTGTAATTTTATCGGGAATGATATTTTTTTTTTTTAAATGAAATTATTCACTATTATTTGAGAAAAGTGTTTCATATTTTTTATCAATTCTTGATTGAATATTTATATTGTTAAAATATATAAAAGGGGAAGAATCATTTAAAAAATTTTTTTAAATTGTAAATTTTGCAATTTTCTAGAATTTTAATTTGCAAAGTTTTTTAAATTTTTAAATTTCCAATTCGAAATTTTTCGAATGTTCAAAATCAATAAAAAATTTTTCAATTTATAAAGTTTCAATTTTTAAATTTTCAAATTACTTATTTTTTTTTTTAAATTAAATTTTTAACTTTGCAATTTCCAATTTCCTTCCAAGTTGAAAGCTTTTTAAGTTCCAAAGAATAATGTTCCTACTTCAATTTAACAGCGAAAAAAAGAAAAAGTCATTTCTTTACAGAGGTAAAATACGTGGCAAATGATTCCACATACAATGGACTGTATTTGAAAGGGAAACTAGAAGATATCTATAAAATCTATAATAATAATAATAATCCAAATTACAAAGCAAATTTAGGAAATTTAAGATAAAATCTAGGGTATTCTAGATATCCATAGTTATCTACAATATTCTAGAAATCTACAATTCAATTACAAATGAGAAAATTCTTCGAATCTATTTGAAAATTAATAAATTTAAAGAATTCAGAGAAATAAGAAAATTTATAAAATCTAGAGTATTTCAAAAATGTACAATAATAATTCGAATTACAAAAAACTAAAAGAATGTATAAAATCTAGGGTATTCCAGAAATATACTATAACTAAGTTCGAATTACAATAACGATTAGAATTCATTTAAAAACTAGTCAATTTAAAAAATTTATAGAAGAATCTATAAAATCCAGAATATTCTATCCACAGTAATAAGAATTATTTCGTATACAACTTAATAATATTTAAAAATGAGAAGATTTAAAAAAATCTAGGGAGATAGAAAAGAGTCTATAGAGTATTCGAGAAATGTACAATAACAGTTAGATTTGATATAATTGAATTTGATTAAAAGTGAGAAAATTTAAAAAAATCTAGGGAAATAAAAGAGCCTATAAAATCTAGGGTATTCCAGAAATGTACTATAACTAAGTTCGAATTACAATAACGATTAGAATTCATTTAAAAACTAGTCAATTTAAAAAATTTATAGAAGAATCTATAAAATCCAGAATATTCTATCCACAGTAATAAGAATCATTTCGTATACAACTTAATAATATTTAAAAATGAGAAGATTTAAAAAAATCTAGGGAGATAGAGAAGAGTCTATAGAGTATTCGATGTAATGTACAATAACAGTTAGACTTGATATAATTGAATTCGATTAAAAGTGAGAAAATTTAAAAAAAATCTAGGGAAATAAAAGAGCCTATAAAATCTAGGGTATTCCAGAAATGTACTATAACTAAGTTCGAATTACAATAACGATTAGAATTTACTTAAAAACTAGTCAATTTAAAAAATTTAATAGAAGAATCTATAAAATCCAGAATATTTCACAGTAATAAGAATCATTTCGTATACGACTTAATAATATTTAAAAATGAAAAGATTTAAAAAAATCTAGGGAGATAGAGAAGAATCTATATAATATACAGTATTCGATGTAATGTACAATAACAGATTTGATATAATTGAATTCGATTAAAAATTTAAAAAAAAATCTAGGGAAATAAAAGAGCATATAAAATCTAAGGTAATTTCATTCACGATAATCAAGTTTTAAAACGGTAATATCGATGGTAAATTTAACCCGTTAACAGGGATCGCAATCATTTCATACGCAACAAAACGTTAATATTTCACGTTTCTTTATTTTCTTCGAGAAAGAATATTGGTTGAAATGAATAGGCAATATCTCACTTCTTGCCTGGCCAAAGTGACTGTTCGCTGTCGGTTTAATTGCACCGTCGAAGCCTAATTGCCTGCAAACCACATTGGCCTCCAAGTAATCCCATTCGTCGTCGCACACGCTGCCCCATTTCCCGTCGTGAAGTATTTCCACGTTTCCTGCGTAACCAATCGAATTATGAGTTTGCACAAGCTGATTTTCCGGTTCCAACCGCGTGTCTGGCTAATGGCGGTATTTATGGGGTTGCCGTGATAATTGGCCATTTAAACGGTTGATCTTTCCTCGAGTGTCAATTACCTATTTAGATTTGTACCGTTATTTTCCTTCATTTTGAAATTCTTTTACGACCG
>NW_006263353.1:2104299-2108900 GCF_000469605.1 Apis dorsata | reverse complement strand
TTTTTTTTTTTTTTTACATTCGATGTATTTATTTTTACCAAAATTACTTAACACACTTAAAATATAAAATTTCCAATAAAGATAAATTTTACGAATAAAATTAAACGAGAAGATGTAACTCTCTTCTTGTAACTCTTTTACACTGAAAATTCTTCCAAATTATGATCATTATTCTTTCCCCCTTTTCTTTTTCGAAAAATCATTTATTCGAAATATAACGCTGTTTTATAGTAATGATAGTAATATAAAAATTAAATCTATATACATGTATATAATAATTCCGAAGAATCGATGACTGAGTACAATAAAAAAAAAGGGAGGAATCAAAGACGTGGTCGTGAAGCGAAAAATGGGTTCATCAGTTCGGAAGGAGGACGGGAATTGGCGGAGAGATTAACCGTTTTCCGTTTTCTACGAATAGAGAAAAAGAGAGAGAGAGAGAGAGAGAGAGAGAGAGAAACGTTGGACGAGGGAGGGAAAATGGACGAAACAGAATAGGGGATGTTAGGTCGAAATGTAATATCGAATGGAGGGTAATAAAAATTGACATGCGAACGTCCCTGGGATGGGTTCCATCCTGTTTTATGGCCCAATTTGACGTTGGCCGTCCCATCTCTCGTGTCTCGCGGTGCCTACGTGACGTTTTACTTACGATGACACATTGTCGTCGTTGACATAAATCATCCTCGAGTTGACCCCTTTTTAATCGTCATTGCACTACTTATGCAAGAATACATACGGCTGGTAAAATCGCGCAGTTTCACGTAAGACGTCTATTTAACGCGCAACGTTTACGTCAATCCTCCACGATGGATGGGCGACCATTTTATTTTA
Organism: Apis dorsata; assembly: GCF_000469605.1. Lineage (NCBI taxonomy): Eukaryota > Metazoa > Arthropoda > Insecta > Hymenoptera > Apidae > Apis > Apis dorsata. The sequence continues at coordinate 2,108,066 of NW_006263353.1, read as the reverse complement.
ATCGCGCGATATTATTGGCCGATCCGTCGGGGATCGCTTAGCGGGGCGCGAAATTTAAAATTTTTATCGCGAATTTTCCCATTTTTACGACGGTTCGACGAATGAAATTTCGAATTTTGAATTTATGACGGAATATCTTTGAATTGCCAATTTTTCGATGATTTTCAACTCTCGTAAAAATTATCCAACTCTTTAAAATTGTTTTCAAGAACATGAATTTTAAATCTTTCGAATACTTGAGAATTGAAAGATTTCTTGTCGGACAAAAAAAAAAAAATGTTTCGATTTCGGAAGAAGAATTGTTACCTTCGTGTCCACCGTTCTCGCTGCCCACCAACTTCACGGCTCCTTCCTGCTTCTTCAACTTCCGGAAGTCCTTCTTCAATTTCTTCACTAACCTCGCCTTTTTCTCGCGAATCTTGTCCCAAGTATCGTTATTCGCCGTACAAATATCCACCATCATCGCCACCATCATCGAAAATCCAACGACTAAAATCCTCCAATTCATCCTCGATCTCGTTTCGAAAACGTTCCCTTTCCCTAAAATTGCTACTAACCATTAAAATAACGAATCCTTCATTTCTTCCTTTGCATTCCTCTCACTTTTCCTTATTTTTTAAAAATGCATATTTTCAAATTTAAGAAAGAGACGACGAGATTTTTTCCTTGAAAAAACGCGGCCAGAGAGAACGATCTGTCCCGATCCGCAACGACTGACGTCGTTCGTGATTAAAATCGAACCGCACGTGTATTTCGTTTACCGTACCGCAAGCTACTGATGCATGCCTCTGATCACGCGATGTAATATATTTGCTCCAGTTGTAAGACGAGCACAGCGTTCTCGAGTGTTACGCGGTCGCCGCACATGGCGGATCGCTTTTTCCACCCTCCCCTTCCTTATTTTTCTTCCTTTCTTTCTTTCTTTCTTTCTTTTTTTTTCGCTTCGTAAAATCCGTGGTCGGATAATCCGATAACTCGTGCAGCCCAGCCCATGCGATGGGATTACCAGATTTCCTTCATTCAATCGACAGGCCGCCCCGTCGTCGATCGGAAGAGGGAACGTTCTTCGAGGTTTCGAGCGACGGGTGATGTAAAATATTTCGAACGTTTCGTTGAAAATAAAACGTGATTCTGTTCGATTCGATTTTGACGATCGATGACGATCTCGATTATACGTTCGAGTCAATTCCTCGACGATGGATTACATCGTGGATGGAATATATATTAATCCTTCGATACTTTGGATTTTGGAAATCGATCGATCTCGAAAGTTTCGGGACGATTGAGTTTTTTAAATTTTTAAATTTGCCGTTATGAAAACGATGAGGACGAGTGAGAACAAGTTATTTTCTCGTCGAATAGGAACAAGTTACGAGTTAAATTGCACTGTTTTATCTGAATAAATTTCCACGAAAGGTGTTGTTCAACGATGTTTGAAATAAAATTAGAATTCATCCACGTCCAATAATCGTGTTAAATCCCAACTGCTGGTTACGGTTAAGAAAATGGAAAAAGTTTTCCGCGAAGAAACTTTACAATTTCTATCAATTTGAACAATTAACGTGAAACTCGAGATACGCCGTTTTAAAATTCGCAAAAAAAAAAAAATTATAAAATTAATTAACAGAATCCTATATAAAATTTTCTGCAAACATATCTAAACTTACTTTAAATTCTCCTAAAAAAAAGAAATATATAAATAATTTTGAACATCGCTCCTTAAAATATCCTAAAATAGGCGTCGAATGACAAATTTTGAAAAAAAAAAAAATGCAATGTTCGAGATACGCCGTTTTAAAATTCGCAAAAAAAAAAAATTATAAAATTAATTAACAGAATCCTATATAAAATTTTCTGCAAACATATCTAAACTTACTTTAAATTCTCCTAAAAAAAAGAAATATATAAATAATTTTGAACATCGCTCCTTAAAATATCCTAAAATAGGCGTCGAATGACAAATTTTGAAAAAAAAAAAATGCAATGTTCGAGATACGCCGTTTTAAAATTCGCAAAAAAAAAAAAAATTATCCTACGTAAAATTTTGGGCAAACGTATCTAAACTTACTTTAAATTCTCTCCTAAAAAAAAGAAATATATAAATAATTTTGAACATCGCTCCTTAAAATATCCGAGAATAGGCGTCGAATGACAAATTTTGAAAAAAAAAAAATGCAATGTTCGAGATACGCCGTTTTAAAATTCGCAAAAAAAAAAAATTATCCTAAAATTTTTTGCAAACGGATCTAAATTTATTTTAAATTTTTTCCTAAAAAAAAGAAATATATAAATAATTTTGAACATCGCTCCTTAAAATATCCTAAAATAGGCGTCGAATGAGAAATTTTGAAAAAAAAAAATACAATGTTCGAGATACGCCGTTTTAAAATTCGCAAAAAAAAAAAATTATCCTAAAATTTTGTGCAAACGTATCTAAATTTACTTTAAATTCTCTCCTAAAAAAAAGAAATATATAAATAATTTTGAACATCGCTCCTTAAAATATCCTAGAATAGGCGTCGAATGACAAATTTTGAAAAAAAAAAAATACAATGTTCGAGATACGCCGTTTTAAAATTCGCAAAAAAAAAAAAAAATTATCCTACGTAAAATTTTGTGCAAACGTATCTAAACTTACTTTAAATTCTCTCCTAAAAAAAAGAAATATATAAATAATTATAAATATATAAAATACAATGTTCGAGAATCCGTGTTGTCCAACTAATGAGCAATGTTTTCGAGGCGATTTTTCGAATTCCATGGACAGAACGTGGCATCGCAGGTTGATCGGTTATCGAAGGATGAGCAGAAGCGCGTGCACGCAGATTTTTTTTTCCAACTGTGAATCCGTGGGGAGGCTCGTGTGTCCCGGGCAGCGGCAATTCGATCTCGAGAGAAAAAGATCCGCAGCTTAGAAAGCCTCTGCGGCCTGTGGAACGTGGTCCACGTTATTCGATACACCGGTCTCGTATGATTGACTCGTTGCACAATACTCACTCTGATCGTTTATGACCCGAAAAATCTAGTTCGATACACGGAACGATTTAACGAGGGCCGATTTTTTTTTTTAAAACGAGTTTTAACGATATCACTTTTGAGAAAATCACCGCCTATTTTATAATTTTTAATTTTGTAAAAATTATAAAAAAAACGAAAATCGAATTGTACAATTGTATATTAAAAATATATACTTGGAAAAATTAAACTACTTTACTCGAACAATTTTATTTCTCGTATTTTACAAAATTTGCTCAACAATTCCTTCCATTGCTCTACTAAAAAATTGAATTGATTGAAAAAAAAAAAAGAGAGGAAAAAAAAAGAGGAAAGACCTTGAATAGATTGAAATTAATCCGAAAAGTCAACAGAGGTCGGCAATTAAATTACCGGAATCAATGGACGCGTGAATGGTTCGAGGACGTTGCTGATAAATTCAGAAATTTCCATCGCGGAGAAACGAAGAAACGAGAGCTCTGAATTGAAGGAAGCGTGGGGAAGCGCCTCTTTTTCGCCGTTCTCCACTTGATCATGACCTCACCGCCGCCGTCACGAGGATGCTGGCAAAAAAAAAAAAAAAAGGAAAAGAAATCGTATAATTCGAGTAACAGGCAGCTTTTGACACGGTTCATTTACGCGTAACCGTGGCAAACACGAACGAGCAATTATCGTATGAGCTATTAGTGAAAATGGCCCAGGCCTAAATTCTTGACATACTTCCGATACGAGCCACCCATCCGCAGAAGGCGGGGACGGGATGGGAGAAGAGG
>NW_006263353.1:2102688-2104178 GCF_000469605.1 Apis dorsata | reverse complement strand
AATTCGCTTGCTCGATCTCGCGGCCAAATTTCCACGATATTCCCCCTCCCCTCCCCCTACCCCCCGAAAGTTCAACACTTCACGATATTTTACGCGAGAGGAATTTCCTACTTGAGAAATTTCCACTGATCAACGTTTAATTAACAACTTTGGCAATTTGGCGAAACTATCACGCCGTTTCGAGTACACGATCATTTCACGCTTTCCTCATACCTCTATAAAAATCGCGTAGAAATGGTGATTTATTTATTACTCGAAATTGAACAATATTTTAAAATTAATTAAGAATTATTTGAATTAAATTTCCGTATTATTATATTCGTCGATATTTGTTATTTTATCTAATTATAAAATGATATTTTATCGAATAATTATAAAATCGTTTAAAAAATTTACTATTCGTATTTTGCGAGAAATATGAACGAACCGATGTCGAAATAACCAGGGCTGAATTCGTGGTAAAGATACGGTAAAGTTGCATAAGATAGATTAGGAAATAATTGATCGAGTTCTACATCACCGAATAAAATGTAGAGCTGTGTCACGATCATCTTCGAGAATTTAGTCTGTTTCGAATATTTTCCACTTGTAACTTATAAAAATCTCTCCTCGAATTCCATTTCCCTTTTTACTGCGTGGAAGGATTATAGCGAACAGAGATTTTCTTATCACGATGATAAATTACAAAATTGCAGTAGAACGAAGACCGACAGGTTCGTGCAAAAATGAAACGGTCTTTTTTTGTATCGTCGGCGACAATGGACATCGTAAATCGCGTTTCGCCACGTAATGCGCTGTATCACGGGTACACCGACCCGCCTGAATTATAGTTCTCGATGCCTTGTAACCGCAACCGCAACCATTAATGACATACGTGATTGATACTCCAGATGCATTGTTGCAAGCGACGTCTGGTCGGATTGCTCGTTTTATTTAGTTTCTTTCTCTTTTTTTCGTCGGCCTGCCAAGGGGGTAATTTTCGAGGGCTCTGAAAGAATCGAAATTAGAGTCGGTCCGTAAAGGCGTGAAAAATACCAAGCATCTTTCTCGCCCGGTAATAGACGCCGCGTCATCGCACCTTGGAGATTTCAACGAAAAGCCGATTACGCTAGTATATTATGATTCGATCATCATTTGTTATTTCTTTTTCGAATCGCGTCTCGATCGGTTGCATTCACAGAACAATCGCATCTCAAAGGATCATAAAGACAAAAAGTAGCGCCGTAATGACGTTGGTTTTCGCGCGAAATCACTTTACCGACCTGTATCCATGTGCAATGATAAATACAATTTTTATTTCTATTATTATTATTGTATAACATTATTAAATAATTCTTGATTGATTAAGTATATCGTATTATTTATAATAATTTCGATTAAATTAATTAATGTTTTTGTTTTATAAAATATCAAATACGAAAATTTGAAATTAATAAAACACGTGTTTAAAATTGCCGCGCGAGCGATTAAATCAATATGGCGAGGATCGC
>NW_006263353.1:2088754-2102377 GCF_000469605.1 Apis dorsata | reverse complement strand
CCCGCAGTCGGTATTCGAAGACGAGCCTAGGGACTCTACCACGCCCAATCGGAGTCGTCCGCGCGTCTATCTGCGTCTCTGTCACACCTCCGCCGGGTGGAGGCGTCGTCCTCGGTGCCCAACCATGTCCCCTCCACCTAACCTTCTCATCCGTGGCGGTGCATCGCGGCTCGAGAAGGAGCATGCCAGTCAGTCGGTTTTTATCCAGCGGACGGGACGGTGCGTGGCGGTCTGGTGCGAGTGGCAGCGGGTTCATACGATCGGACAGTACGAACCGTCCCTGGCTGCGTTCGTGAAACGGAAAAAAAACATCTACGGATCTTAACGGTCTCAGGGACTCGGAGAAGGCGTATCGTGCGCGCGTGTCGATCCCTGAACGATCAAGTGTGTACGAAGTCCTCGTGGCCAGGAAGGATCGAAGCTACCAGCAGAGGTGCAGCGGTCGGCCATTGCGCTTTCTTCGTGTCGCCGTTACGACCGCACGGTGCTCTGCTATCGGTGTGTGTTACATTATATCGGGTGTACCAAAACCATACGTGTCTTTCTTCTTCGCTCAACCGGCCTATCCCCATGAAAAACATCGTAAGATCGTTTTCGCCCGTCTCGTGTTTCGCGAAATGATATTGTACTGACTCGTGCCCATGACGTGCGAGACACGATACGCTCCGTCGGTAACGGCGTCTCTCATTCCCATCTTTCTTCTTCTCTACTTTCTTCTTTTCCCTTTTTCGTATTCACGAAAATTTTAATTGTACATCACGCACCCATGTGCACATTGTATGCTATATTTTTGTCATAAATTCGTCTATTCCGAGATTTTATATACCGTTCTGCATGTGTTACCTCGTGTGACAGATTTTGAAAGCCGGCATCTCGTGATTGTTCGTACTAAAGTCACGTTTCAATCACGAGAATATTTAGGCGGGCTTTTGTGTGTCATCTGGAATATTTCTTATCGTCTATAAATATTTCCAAGTTTATAATCAACGACCTATTCTTACTTCCTTGATCGTTATGCATTAAATCCATCTCATTATTTATTTTGTCATTAATATCATCAAACTCTTCGGTCTTTATTATTCTCTCGTGAGTGGAACAACAATGAAAGAGAGATAGAAAAGGAAGAAAAACATACAGTAGTAATACCGACAGTGTCAAATTAAGTTGTTCGCTCGAAGTGCGGCGACGGAAAGTGTTTTCAGTCTGCGACGGACAAAGAGCCCCCTCTGTTTCTCCCTATTTGATTCTTCAATTTGATGCACGCGCACAAGAGGCATTTTGTGCACTGGGAAAACATGTGTCTGCCATTCTACAATACGTCTCGATTCGCGGGCAAAAGTTCCATCTCCCTTTCAATGAACTCGCCCGCGCTGCCATCGATGTTCATTGTCTCTTATTCAATCGCCCCTTTCATTGGCGAGTTACGAGCTTTCCGCGCCTTCTCGCGTTGTTACATTGCCGCGTGCTTTTTCATCGCATCTCGTCTCCAATTGTTCCTTTTTTTTTCGTCTTAAAACAAGGATATTGTGAAAATTCACTTGTTCTTGGGAAAAAAAAACATTAAAATTGTTACTTTATTGTTATCTTTCCAATGGCTAGATATATAAGATTCTTGTCTGGAACGTATCGATAGTGTTGCATTGTTCGCTATTTATTTCTGCAAATTCTCTGACGCAAGCAACCATCAAATATAGGTAAACAATTTGCATCTTGACAATGGTAATTCGCGATTAAAATTTTCCATTAAATCATTTTTTTATATATTATTATATTATTTGTAATTCGAACATAAAAAAATATATAGATATAAATCAGTGACATAATTATTGTTTTTCTTTCTTAAATACAATTAAATTTCGTTTTAATTAAAGAAACGTGTGTTTTTTCATTTTCTGATTTTTAAATATACATGCGCGATAAGAGATTAAATTTACACTTGAAAAAACCTTTGTTTCTATAATTGTATATTTTCTGTGTATCTACCATTGATATTTTTGTTACGTTGTTGGTAACTTTTTTCTATCTTTTTTATCCTTTCAAATTGTTTATATATTTTTTTTTTTTTGTAAATTTCTTATTTATTCTTTCCTTATTTTTCTCTTCAAAGATTTCTTATTAGTCTTTTTTGAATTTTCTCTTTCTCAATTTTCTCTTTTCTCGTTGCTCTTTTTGCTTTCCTTAGTTTCCTGTGTTATGTCTATGGTATAATCGTTACGTATAAAACGCATTACTGACACGTCGTAGATGTTTTTAACAGATATCAATGTTTCCCACGTATATGAAAGAGACATATATACGTATATGTATATATATATGTACAACGGTGCCCACCACGATTGATCGATTATTGGCAGTTTCTATTTCCACATATATATCCCCTGCGAATCAATCGACAGAAAACAAATATCCCTTCGTAGCTTTCTTTCTCATATTCATAACTATATCTAACCATACATGACAACAAGTATTTTATTTTCTTTTAACACAACGATGATTGTTTCAATAGTTAGTAAAGGAGAGTGATGGAGAAGTAAAACGTTATGTGAATATATCGTTTTGGAAGGATATATAAAATTCGAAATAGAGAAAACTTATTATTTATGAAATGCGTGGGCAATTTCTACGTTTCACGGTTAGAAATACCAGTTTCATTCTTCGTCGTTCAAACGATCAAGCAAGAATAATCTGTTCGATGATTAATGCGATCGAAGTTTTTTCTGAGACACCTGCATTGGGTAGTTGTGTGATATAGGACATGTGACATCATTTATAGGAAAGGGATATTAATATTATATCTAATTCAAATAATCAAATTGTCGATTCACCATTTAGTATTAGAATTTGATTCTAATTAAAATGTTATTGGTAATTGTGTTATTTTTAAGAAATATACTATATGTATACAGATATTATATTGATTTGTCTGAAATTCATTGATTATTGATTAATAGTAATAATAATAGATTTTAATAATAAATTAAAAAAAAATAAAGAAAGGAAGAAAAAAATTTTAACTAATCAAAAAAGATAGGAAAATCAGGAAACTGATTATCGTTATTTCTCTCACAATGATATTATTATTATTAGTGTTTTTTTTCTTCGTTATCATCATTGCTTACCGCTTCCTAATCCGGTTCTATGGTACCGGAATCGCGTCATCGAGAAAAAGCGTTTAAAACCTTTAACGATCTTCGTCGTTCCTCTTCCGCCGCCACCTTCTGCCTATCCCCCACTTCCCCCTTTTTTCGCCTGTTACTTAATTTAGAGTCCGTGTCGGGTTACCCATTCGTTAGCTGTTGCAGTTTAATAGGATTTACCGGTGTAATGCAGCAAGCCATAAGAGCCACTTTGATGAGAATCCATCTAGTTTGAATCTAATTCCACTGGAACTACATTCGATAACTATGATCGTGACGGGGTTATATCAAGTAGTGTGGGGATATACAGGATATGATAATGAAGTTTGTTTTTATTAGAATCTTTATATTCTATATTTTTACATTTTTAATATCGCATATTTTTTTGATATTTTATCTCTTCAATGTTGTGATTAACAATCGATGATTAAAAATATCATGTACAATAAATAAAAGATTTTTCAATCGTAAAAATTCTGAACATTTATATCCTAAGATTAAATTCTTGTATAAGAAAAATGTCTATTATATCCTCGATTTAAATATTTCCTTCTCCATGTACTTACATATTTCTATCATCGTGATGTACAAAAGAGACGTGTAAAGAGAAAGGATGAGAGAGATGATCGGTAGGAATCGAGCTCTGGAAAAAGTTATTAGATTACCGCGTTGGATATTACGCCGACGATGCGGTTAGTCTCGTCGTTATCTTTATCCCCGTAGCGCACCTGCTGCGCAAAGTGTTCACGCACATGTGCGCGCCTATAGTTTCGCATGCAGAACGCGCAACGATAAGTGCGTGTGTCTGTTGCGCGTTGTAGATAAATCGGCAGAGGCGCGAGGAGCATGGTGATTTTTTAAAATTCACTCACGCCACGCAAAGAAACGAACGACCGGCGCAGACGATCGAGATATCCTCTCATTCCCGTCGCAAGGAAGCAGTGGCGTAGCAAACATTTTAAATAGTAATCATCTTTTGATCATCGTATACAGTCGGCCATGTCTGTTTGAGAGGTTAGGAATATTTCGGCAGGAATGAGGATTATTATTCTTAAGATTCAATTCATGTTATAGATTAATAAAAATTTCTAATTTTGTAATAATGTTGTTGGCTACGCCACTGTGAACGCCCGCAAATCCTTTCACACTAATAACGGCCAATCTGAAATCTCATTTTAGAATGTACATCAGGGATCGATGTAAAGAGGAATACATTAAACGCTTCACGGAGCGGCATTCACACGAAAGGAAACTGGAAATTTACAAATAGAAAGGTATTCGTCAAAAGCACCTTGTATACAGAACATAAAATCTCGATCCGTTTGCTAGAGCGAAGATTAAATTCGTGTTTCGAATACACGGAATTACAACGGTTTTTCTGTATTCCATTGTACTTCGATACCGGTAATACCACTGTGAGATTCAATGGAGAGAAAGGAAGAAATCTGTGGGTGATCAGTCTTTCGACATTCACGAATCGACGATCGAAGACACGATCTGTAAAGAGGAATCTAGCGGATGCGCAGGCATCTCCCGCGCCGTCGTTAAAGTGAAAGGCGCCTTGCTATGTGCATACGAGTGTCGTGTTTGTACGTGAATCCGCAGAACACACGTGACATTTTTATGATGGCATGCTAACGTGTCACTAGGACCTGCTGTGGTAACGATTATTGGAAGCAATCGTTAGCGTGTCTTGTGCACGATCTCCTCTGCTATTTAAAGAGGACAACACGAAGTATTGTCAATTCAAAGAAAGAAGTACACGAATAACGACGAATCATAACGACATTTGTGATTACAATTATAGTCTTTCTTCTCTTAACGTGAATGCGTGTTACAATTGTGTATCATCTTCAGTCACGGGATAAGAAAAAGAGTAAGATAGAAAGGTTACACAACATATAAAACAAGACGAGCGCTGAGCATTCTGATTGTTTGGTTCCGTAACGACTTACCGATTGCCGCATCTCCATGAAGCTTCATTTAATACGTTTCTTTTTTGTGGATCAGAGAGAATTACGGTGCGAACACACGTAAATGCAACGATTCACCATTGATACGGAAGAAGTTCGCTGGCACAAGTGTTTTTCGAGAAACCTGCTCCTTGACCCTGGGATTACCGTGGATCAAGGAAATCAAGATAAAGTGTGACAAGTGAAAAGTCCGGTTTCGTGTAACTCGTTTGCGTGCTTGCTATACATATATCCCGTGGCGCGCGGGAAACGTCGGCTTTTGACCGACAGAGGGGGCCAACGAACTCGAGTTCGACTCGATAGGTGGTTCCTACGGTGTCAGCGCGAAACGGCGGGACTTACGCCGGACAACCTCGAACCTCAAACTCGAGTTGAGTCGATCAAGCCGTCCAACAGCTTGTCGGCGTCCTTCCTGTTGTCCTTGGTCCTCGGTGAAGGGGGACTGATCGGCCCTGGTGGTGTCCTGGGGCCGCAGATGGGAGCTGGTCTACTGGAGCCCGACAGGGTGATCAACCCCGTAAAACGACATCAGCCGTTCCAACTTCCGCTCGAGGCCTACACTCTTCCCCTTCTTGCTCGTCGCTCACCAGGTTTCTCCCCGTTGATTCGGCCGCATAAACTCGATCAAGCTGGAATTGATGGAGTTGGAGAACATTGTAGCAAACACTGTGTATCTCAAAGCGAGAGAAGGTAAGTGATGTATCATTATTTCCCGTATAGATAATTATATGTATTTAGAAATGTTATTCATATTATTTATTTGTCTCTTTCTTTCGCCATGTTTTTCTTTTCACATCGTGTAAATACTAACCTACCTTTACTACGAGCGAATAGCACCTGTGATACTTGACTGGCAGTACTGTTATTACCGGAACTACTATTTGCGTATACACTATCTTTCCAATGAGGTTCTTCGTCGATTTAAGCGTCGTATGTGTTTGCTTTTAGATGAACTTACGTTTATTTATAGCCTTCTGCAACTTTCAGGAAGCAATTCATATAAAAGTTCTATTATTCTCGATATCTAATCTTTAGTTCAACTTGGAGGTTAGCTTTTGTTAGTTTAAGTTAATATAAAGAAGGATTAATCTTTTTTTATTATTCAATATAGAAATTAAAATCTTAATATTTATTCAATTAAAATCTAATTTATTATCATTACAATTTTGATTATCCATGTATATCAATTTTTAAAAAGTTACAAACATTGAGAATTTTTATAGTCGTGTAAGAAAAAATATTGGTTAAACATCGCATTGAAAGTTACATAGATAGGGTTTCACTGTATGAAATCCACGTTCCGTATCATCAGCACAGACATTAAATTTCCGGTTCTTGCTCCATACATAACTTGTTCCATATTATCTTATGTAATTGTTTTGTTATGTTGCGATGCAATATTGTTCTCTTGTACACTGTGTTCCTTGTTATACTAAACACCATAATATCTTCTATGTACTATTGAAATAGCGAGCAATTATCATATGTAAATACAATCAAAAATATTTTATAACGAATAAAAGAATTATTAAATAGAACTATAAATTATTAAATAGCATAAATTTAACGATATTAAAAATATATTTTAAAATTTTATTCGATATTAAAAGTTTATAATAACGTAAATTATAAAAATTCAATGTAAATAAAAAATATACAAATGATATTTTATTCTAAATGAAATAAGTTGAAATTTTTTATTTTTATTGTTTAAAAGTATGAGTTTTGACTGTTGCAGTAAATTTCACAGGCGGATAGCTAAATTTTCATAACATAGCGTTTCAAATTATCTTTAAATCAGGAGATGATTCTAGGATAATAAATTCTAGCTTCGTAGAATTTTATGAATTGTTTTGGAATTATTTTACACTAGGCGCTTTTAATAAATCTTTATTATTCAAATTTAAAATTTTTTAGTGTCAATGATATGTAATTAATTAAAAAATCTTTATTTAAAAAATTCTTATTCGATGATTCATGAAAATGAATTCATATTTCAAATTAACTTAACTATAATAAAAATTTCAATAAAAAATAACGATCGTTTCTTGGTCGCGAATTTTCAATAGAGCAATAAAGTAATACGCTTTCAAACTTTGAACATAAACCATGAATAAGCAACCAAAAGAAAACGAAACAAAAATATATGGTAAAACTTTATATGAAAACTCATTTGTTTTATTCGCGACAAACAGACCAAGTCGATGTTCCCACGGATATTTATTTGCCACACTCGAAATTACGTTACTATTAGAGAGGCTACTCCACGATGAATGGTTTACATGCAAATGGCTTAATGGGAACCCGCGCCAGCACAGGATCCTAATTAAACTGTATACTTTACCTTATTACGCTTTTGCCCTTTGTATCGCGTGCAATAAAGTGCATCGAGGATTGACACGAGTTCACGAGCGTGCTCGCGCCCGTGCACTGTCGGTAATTGTAGATTTCATGCGGGAGCCTCGAGGCGGCGTTGTTAAGGAAGCTAAACTTTCCTTTACCTAAAGCGTCTTACGATATCGTCGCGGAATACTAATTAGACTAACACGGCCGCACGAACTGATTACAAAAGTTTTCTTTTGTCGGTGTTGACGAAACTGTTTTGAACGAATTCTACGTCTGTTTTGGATTAAAAAAGATTTTAGATTTGTGTTTATGATAATCAAATATAGTGGAAATATTTTTGGTTAATACGGTTAGATTAGATTTTTATTGTTAAAAATATAAATTATTAATTGGACGTTTATATTGTACTGTGAAATTGAATATTAGTGTAGTAGAATTTATTTTTTTCTTATAGATCAAATAAATATGTTTCTGATTGTTACCGATCAAATATGGCGGTAGAAATGTTTTTGGTTAATCTACATGATTAGGTTAGATTTTTACTTTATAGATATTTGTACAGTGAATTATATTGAAGCATAATATTGATTATCATTTTATTTTTCGTTTTAAATTCAATGAATGAATTTGAATAATCAATCATGATTATTAATCAAATATAGTATATTTCATTGATTTAGATGATATTGTTAAGAAATGTTTTTACATTTTTTTATTTTTATCGTTACATATATTTTTATTTCATATTCTTTATTATAATTGTTATAATTATTGTCAGAGTTAGGTTATTATTGTTTATATATTCTACTTTAAAATCATTCGCATATCATTCATTAGTCAAATTTCTTAAAATTGATAACACAGTAATTTTTCAAAAGTTTCAACGTGAAGTTTATTCAGTTTAAAAATTTCATAAATTTTTCATGTAAGATCAATATCAATTTTCGTTCATGCAATTTTATTATCGATAAATTATTCTTTTTTTCAAATATTGTATGAAATTATCATTTATTTACGTCATAATGTTTTTTTCTCATAATAAAATTCAAACATTTAGACATAATTTTTGAATTATCAAAACATTATGAATAGATTAAAAATACAAAAAGAACAAAAAAAAAACTTAATGAAAGACAGAATTCTCTAAATCAGAAATCATGTTTTCATTATACGAGCAACCCATCCTTTACAAGCAAGAATCCTATCAGAATCTCGAGTCAAATTATCAAACCTCGATCCAATCCCATCAAACCTCTTTCACCGTGAAGGAATCTCCGCGAAGGGGAAGTGTGTTCCACCTTTCATCCGATTGAAATGCGATAAACCGCAGGCAAGGACGGGAATAGCGAGGATTCCATCGATTCGTTCGCGGGGAATGGGCGTGTTGCGTGGCTGCAGGCTCGAAGAAGTGGCGAATTTTAATTAGCGTAGTGCCAGCCGCTTTCTCACATCCTGTGACAAGGCTTTTTGAACGGAAAGGGAAAGAAGGAGAGAAATCGTAATAGATAGAAATAAATGTATATTCTATAGTTGTCAATTGAATTTTGAATAACACGATTTTTTTCTCTCTTTTTTTTATTTAGAATATTTTAAAAATGTGCTATTTTCAATGTGTCTATATTTTCTATCACAATAAATAATTTATAAATTATTAATGGCTACAGTAGTATCTATCTAATTATTCATTGAAAAAGTAATAATAGTATAATAAAATCAAATCTTAAATTTCTCAGTTATTATATTACAATTTTTATCATTCATATATGAATATTGAAAAAATCAACTAAAAAAATAAGGACATATATCTACGTCAATGATTTGAATTCTACTTAACATTGCAAATAATGTATGCTAATCTTAAAATAAGGTATTTTTTTACTTTATCTTATATTATTCTAGATCATATAAGAAAAACGCAATAATAAAACTTATTAAGTTACTTTTTTTAATTTTTACCATTTTAAAGAGCAATATTAAAACTATGGCTATTAGATTCAAGATATGAACCTTGATAGCCTATCATGTTCATCTTTTTAACTTTGAAATATTGAACCACTCCCAGTTAATTACTGGAAGAGATAAAAAAAAAAAAAAAAAAAAACCATAAAATCAACAAAATGAACATATTTATGTGCTTTTTATATGATATAGTAACAGAATGAGATTTTCGGTTAATAGTAGGATATTGTCGTTAAATCTTTGAGAAATAAAATATTATAGACAAATGTACATGTGTACAATATGAAAGAGAAAAAGAGCTTGTTGCGTGGCCAAGGCAAAAGTAGGTAAATGGGCTCGCGTGATGCGCCAACGACGTCAATGGGCCTATAATCGCATCGTCTCACTGAACTTTATAAATATTATACATGTGTTTGTTCGTGCACGAAGGAGTGGAGTGAACGTTTGGGAGAATTACGTAAGAAATGCGCTCGGGTTAATTGCTAGCCGCGAGGGTGTCGTTTTCGCAGTACTAGTAATCTCTATGGGACGATAGATTGGGTTGTTGAAAATTGAGGTCAGAGAGTTGAAAAATGTAAAGATTTTGCTTTAGGGTGATTTCTTACGGTATTTTATGTGAAAAAAGGAAAATGAATGGTGCTATTCTGATTAGAAAGCTGATTTAAGATTTTTATAAAATTGGTATCTAAGAGGTAAGAATTAAGAATTATTTTATATGGAAAAAAGAAGAATGAATAATTGATTAGAAGAATAATTAAAATTTTTAAATTTAAATTTTTCTGAAATTAATATTTAGAAAATTTTTAGGATTTGAAAAGATTTTATTTTAAGGTTGGTTTGCTGAGATATTGATGATGTGAAAAAAAAAAGAATAATGAGAAATGTTTGTATTTCTTTGAAGAATTGATATTTGGAAAATTTTTAAAACATTCAATTAATGGGACAATTCATTTAATGAAGATTAAATGGAATAAGAAGAATTCCACTGTGTGGAAAACAATGACGTGTTAAAATTTATAAATAAGAAGTTATGAAAGAAGTTATTTTCCAAAGGAAATCTTGTATCTTTGTATATTGAATATAAAAGAGAATTCTTAAAATACAAGAAAAAATGAATTTGATGAAGATTGAATAGGATAAAAGAAAATAATATATAGTTGTGCAAAAGAATATATACACAAGATACAAGGAAAAACTTTATTTTTTAAAAGAGATTTTGTGTCTAGGGAATTTTTAGATCACAGGAATGTTTATTTGATACAAAAGTTGAACAAGTATATCTATCAGATAAATTTAATAATATTGAAAATAATTTGAAAATAATGTTGAAAATAATTGCATTATGTAAAGAAAAAATAATAATAGAAAAAAATATGAAAAAAGTTTTTTGAAACTCTATAAAACTTGCCTTCAATAATTCTGTTTGTGTAATTTTTCCTATATATATAGATATATATATTTATAAATGATGAGTATTGCAATAATTAGTAATAATCCGTTATCTGGAAGTTTCGTGAAACTTTTCTCCTTATTTAGACCTCTTCTCAAACAGAGTTGGTCTCGAATTTTTTTAAATATACTCTGCAAGATATAGTGCTCATGATGATAAACTTGAAATGTGAAGTTTGAAGCAATATTCCGTGCTTCCTTTCCTGTAAAAATACAAGGCCAATTAATATGTTGATAATGAATTGAAAGCTTCCTGTTGGCACCGAGTTTTAATAATTTAATTAACTTTCTAGTTGCATTATTTATAATAGGAACTCGTAATAGGAAATGGTAATTAATTTTCAAATAATATGTTTCAAGAATTTCAAGATCTCTCTAATTTACAATATACATAATTGCAATTTTAAGAATTTGTTGAATGTTATAAAATAATAAGTTCATTACATTGAGTTGTAGAGAAAATATATATATATTTTTTACAAAATATACATAAAATTCATGAATTTTTTTTGAAAATAAGTCGAATAACTAAAAAATTTGAAATTCGTAATTTCTATTAGTTTAGTATTTAATTATAGTATATAATTAGTATATATAGTATATAATTATCAGTATCTTATAATTATTACAGATTAATTGTAAAATAGATATTAATTATATTTTTATATTCATTAAACTCTTGAAGTTACAATTCTTTTTCTTTTTATTTTATTTTTCCTATTTTCTACTTTTATTTTTATATGTTATATAAAAATGATCAGAGAGAGAAACAGAGATAAACGATAAATTTCTTTGTACCGTTAGTTACAAACGTGATATGATTGCATTTGCAGATCCGAAAAGGGACAACGATTATTTTGAAACGTCACGTCGTTTCTCGTTGACGCACGTTGAGTTGTACGAGAAATATTAAATCTACGTAATTATATTGTTTGCTACCATTCAATATCATTACCATTCATATCATGACTATATACTTGACTATATTCTTTCATTTCTTTACTTTTAGAATTAGACGTTACTTCGTTTAATAATTTTATAGAATAAAATTTGTATCTATATCTGTATAAATTAAATCACTTATTCATATTTCGTTTATAATACATGACAAAAATAATTGTCAATCACATAATTTTTTTTTTAATCAATTAACCATCATTTTATAAAATTTACAAAAATTATCAAATTCAAAATAGGAAAAAAATCATGGAATAATATAGTTACAATTTTTCCAAATATTAAATTAATGTTAATTAATGTAGCAATCTAGTTACAGTTTTTTTTTTTAAATTTGATATAAAGAAAGTTTCACAGAATATTCTAATTATTTTTTAATATTTTAAATCTCATAAATATAATATGAATTTATAATAAAATATTTAATACACACCAGCTTAACTAACATTATACTTTACTAATACATTACTTATACATTATACTTTATTCAATTCAAAAAGACTGCAATAAATACATTATATTTTATAATTCAAAAATGATAAGAATTGCAATCTTTTATTCAAAAGCTTAACATCAATGATGTTCCCTCTCCACTGAGAAAGAATATCAAATTCATCCTATCTAATACAGAATCGAAAAGAAAGGGTAAGCTTACACAATGGGAGAGTCTCCTGCTAATTACCATCGTTATACGCAATCCTCATTCACCGACCTTCATCAATGAAATTCACCATTCGCCGAAAAAGAAGAAATCCCCTCTCCCCTCCACTGTAGAAAATCACTGTGCGATCATTAATCATAACAACGAATTTCATCGCGTTCGAAGTTCCTCTGCTTTCTGGCTGGCAACGTGGGCCACGGAATTTAGTTCCACTTTCATTAATTTGCAAATGTATTCCGCCGGTGCGTTATTAACCGCGACGTTGTAACGCGTTTATGACAGTTTTGAGATGAATGAACCGCTCGACCTTGCCTCGATTATTTTCTGAAATTTACTTAACCCAAGCTTTGTTCCGAAAAATTGAAAACCGACCAAAATGTCGGAAATGCATTATCTTTCGTTAAAGTGGGATGCTGAAGATTGATCGAAAGAAGAAAAGAAAGATAATAAAGAGTTATGAAATATCGAAAATTAATAATAAAGAATATCGGAATATTGAAAAGTGATGGAAATTTTAAATATTGGGAGATATAAATAAAAATATTGGAACATAATAATAAGAAATTGAAATATCGGAAAATGATAATAAACTGAAATATTGGAAATATTGGTATAAAAAATTTAAATATTGAGAAAATTAATGGAGATTCCATTTCGTTTTCATCGCGTTTTATTTGATTTTTATCGATTATTAAATTCTATATATTTTTACGCAAATTCTTATATATTGTATGTATAATAATAATAATAATCATCGAAGAAATGAAGATCACTTGTTACGTTATATCGTATATCATTTTGCGATTTAAATTTTCAACGAATGCGTAAACATTCTGGATTTAATATTAAACATCCCATTTTTTCAATAGTTCATTTACATTACATCATGGAATGTTTATTCATATTCTCGATTTGTTTGTTTACAATCTCTTGTTTTCATTATTGTTAAATAATTTCTTCACTAATTTCAATTTGATCATGGATCAAATATCTCTTCTACAAAATGAAAACATATTATATATATATATGTATCTTGTTTTCAACGTTGTTTCACGTTGATCAAATCGTTCTTGGATATCGTGGAAAAGTGGGGGGATCGTGTTATCGCTGTTTTATTGAAGCCAATAACGAGGCAAATACA
>NW_006263353.1:2078129-2088563 GCF_000469605.1 Apis dorsata | reverse complement strand
AAAAAAAAAAAAAAAAAAACGAGGAAGGCTGCAGCTTGTCTTGCTTTATCCGCTTTAATGGCCAACTGTGATGATGATAATTATATCATAGACGATATGATTTTAACGTAATAAATTAATGAAAGAACACGCGAATTATTTCCATTATCCCTAGATTTCATTTCTGTTAATTAAAATAAATAAATAAATAAAGCTAATCGAATCGAAAAATTTTTAACGATAAAAATAAATCTCTGCAAATCGTTTACTACTTTGATAGCAATTAATCTTTAATAAATTAACATTAAAAATTCGAATCTATATATTGCTAATTACACGAAGAGATCTAAATATTTCCCCAATAATTACTCAATCTACGATCCAAAATTCGAATCGAAAAAAAAAAACAATCGTGGAAATAACGCGTGGAGAAATTCGATGGAGGAGGGGGGAAGAGAAATTCTCTGTCGATGGAAGCAGTCCTTTTTGATTTATCGCATGGCGTATATCTTACGAGTTCTCCGATCCCGCGACTCGATTCCTCCACTTCCGCCTCCACGAGACCCTCGAGTGCACGGTCGCGGAAACACGATCGGGTCCCGGTCGCAAAAACCACCCTCGATTCAACCCCTATTCGAAGTCTTTTCACCGAAGATCGATTCGACTGAATTTCCTTCGCCCCCTTTTCTTCGATTGCAGGAAGAAGAGGTTTCTTTTGAAAGTCGAAAGTCGATTGGAGGACGCCACGGTTGAATTATTGTCGAGAAGAGGATGGTTAATTTCTAGTCTTGCTTGGTTTATCGAATTTCTTCCATTTTTTTTTTTTTTTTTTTTTTTTTTTGTTTTTGTTTCGTGTTGTGTATAGGGGAGATTGATGATGGTATCAAGCAGTAAAAATATTTAATTCAACAGATAGGTAATAAAATGTGATAAAAGATGTGAATATATATTATTTTAATAAATACATATTGGTAGAGGGTTCGTTAATTTTATGTTTCTTTCGTAGAATCTCATTCGTTTGAAAAATATTTCATTATATTTTAACAAGTTTAATCATTTTTATCCACTCTCTTATGAATATTTATTAGAAACAGTTTTATCGTGGATGAGTAAATTAAATTCATTTCTTCGAAAAAGAATATTTTAAATTGATTACTTAGTTATTGGAATACTACATTAAATTTTTCCATTAATGAAAATTGATTTTTAATTTATTACCTGTTGATTCTAATAATGATTTAATCATTTCTCTTACAAGATGCAATTACCAATATGATTAAACTATCTTTTGTTGATATTGTATAATTCTAATTTTTTTTTTTTTTTTTTTTTTTTTTTTTTCGTTTGAAAACTATTAATTACCGACTGGTAAAACGGAATTGTGCCACTTGAATCGCGGTTTTCCAGCGGAAACTCTATCTCTGCGCTCTTTCGCGTATCGATTATCCGCGAAATGGTTCCACCAGCATGCTTGAAAAATGTTCGAGAATTTCCGAATTTCATCTCGATATATATATTTATTTCTTTGAAAACAATTTTTAAATTTAGAATTTTTTTATTCCAATAATATTTTTCAAAATTTCCAAGCAATCAGAAAATTAAAAATATAAATATTGTTAAGTCTTTGAATCTGGTAGATTCACTTTTTTTTTCTTTATCTTTTTATCCGCATTTTTTTTTACATTTTTCACGCTCAGAGATCGATCGATCGAGTAGAATTATCGAGTAGCTGTTTACAATTTACATTTCTTCATTATTACGCGTAAAATTTCATGAATAAAATATCTCGTCAAAGTTTGCCGAGGAACGTGAAGGAATTTCCCTGACGTCTATTCGCGAGATACGTAGAATTTTTACAAATTACCAACGACAGGTTCAATCTGATATCATCGTTGATATTCATGATAGAATATGATGGTACATCGGTCGAAAAAAGGGGGAAGGGTTGGCTGTTCGAAATAGGACGTGTGGAGCAGGGTAAAAGAGACACGCGAGTGACATAGAGGGATGGAAATTTAAAAAGATTGTGGACGTCAGAAACATAATTGCACGGTAGAGAAATTTTTCCATGAAATCTTTCCATCGATTCCTCTTATGGACGTAATGCCATACGTACAACCGAGCATAATTGAATCTTTTCCAATTTAGAAAGGAGACGAAAAAGATTATAGAGAGAGAGAGAGAAAGAAAAAAGAGATAAAAAAATATGATATCGTATCCTCCAATCTTATTTTTCCTAAATCTTTCAAAATATTATTATTTCCAATTTTTCGCGGATAATTTCGTGGATAATATTTAAAAAAGAAAAAATTGAAAAAAATAAATACTATTATTAAACAATTTTATTTTCGAAATTTTATTTTTATTTATTGATTTTTGATCCATTTTCTTTTTTTTTTTTTTTTTTTTTCATTCGAAATACCTTTTCACAAGATTTCGAAATTGTTTTCCACGGTTAAAGTCAAATTATCTAGCAACGTTCGCCAATTACCAACGCTTAACTTTGTAAAGTTGAATCGCAGAAACGGATCCTCTATTGCAGTTTTAATTAGCGATCGTTGCAAGACAGGAATCGTTGCATAATTGAAACGTTTCGAGCCAGGAAAATCGCTGCTCGCCTCGCCAATTTATTTTTCCTTATGTAGTGGTAATCATTGATAAAATAACAGATCTTTTAATTGTTCTGAATTATTATACAAGATTTATTTCTTGATTCATTGACTTATCTGATTAAAAAAAAAAAATTATACACACATATATCGTATTTCAAAATTTTTAATCTTAATTTATTAATCTTAATTTTTTTATTATTATTCTTCTTTTTTTTTTTTCAGGCGGTGGTGACAGCAACAAGGGTAAGAGTAAAAAATGGCGGAAGATACTCCAATTCCCGCACATTTCCCAATGCATAGGCCTAAAAGATAAATTGGGTGAGTATTTCTCTCATGAATATGTTACATTATAAGCGATAAATTTGATTTATTTGGGCAGAATTTTTAATTGACGTATTATCGTTGATTGTAAATTTGACTTGTATGGATATGGAATTTCTATTATGCTTTTAAAACGAAATACAAATGGAATAATATCTTCAACTTTATTTATTGAAAAATAGAATTCTATTTTTAACATTTAAATTTATTAAAAAGAATTATATTTTTTATTACTTTGTTTTTTTTTTTTTTAAATAATAAGTAAATCTTCGATAGAATCCTACTTGACTTTCATTTATTAGAACAGTATTCTATACATCAATGATTTCTACATCAATAAACAATAGAATTCCACTAAAATTTCAATCAAATCAATAATTTACGTACTATCGATTCCATTAGATTAGATTTAAAAAAAAGAAATATATAATAGATTAGATCAAAAAAAAATTTTTCGATCAAATTTTAACATCTTAAATATTATTACAATCTCTTTCACTCGATTAAACTTTTTTCACTCACTTGATCTTACATTTCCCCTTTTTTTTTCCCCGCCATTACTGCCAAAAGCTGGTTTTTGAATTGTTGCCGCCATTATTATATTTCGATCCTGATGAACACTTATTGCTCGAGCAAAGAAGTCATAAAGTAACGAAGAAAATCAATGAACTCTTATTACATGAACATTACATTAGGTTAATTAGACCTTCATAGAGTCAGATACTAAATGGAGTTTCACTGTATCCTCTCCTCCTCTCCTTTGTCTATATTCATTCGAAGCGATCGGTGAACCTTCAATCCTCTTATTCTAATCCGGCAACCGATAACGATAATAAGATGACGCCGATAAGAGGGATAAAGGAGCAAGATAGAGATGGATAGTTATATATATATATATAGAGAGAGAGAAAGAGGAGAGATCTGGAACAGACGCGCCAATTAAAATCTTTGACTCTTCTTTGTGCGTTTGTCGCGGGTTCACGAACTTTCGATCTCTCGATCGTTCCAGTTTCGATCTCGTTCTCGATTGTAAAATATTGTGATCGAGAAAAAAAAATATACATTGCATCAATTATAAATAATAAGATGTATATAACATAATTTATACGAGTGTTTTTCGAAAAGAGAAATATTCTCTTTTAAGAAATAGGGATAATACAAAAATTATTATATGTTTTTTCCTTCCATTAAATTTTGAAATTCTGAAAGCAAACAAAAATATTCTCATAAAGTCTCTAACTATGTAAAAATTTTTTTGAGGGTCGAGAGATATGAATAAATTCAAAAATTATTATTTTATTATTCGCTTATATCATTTGATGTTAAACAATCAAAAATATTCTCATAAAAGTGTCAACTCGTTCAATATTCAATCTGGATTTTTTTTTTTAGGAACTAGAACACGATATATGTCGTATACTTCTTCCCTGGGCTTTTCCCCCCCATGAATCTCATGATTAATCAACGCGTAACCCTCCGGCGACCTCGCGCCGGATTATTGAATCTCAGGCGAAAAAAAACGTCACGACGAAGAGAGGTTATATAGGAAGATAAGAAAGTGTTCTAGCCACGTTGTCGCCGGTTAATTAAGCCGTGATGAGTGCCCAAGGCGGTGAAAGTGTCTCTTTTCATGGCAGAAGTGCCCCACGCTTCGAATTACACGGTCTTAGGGGGTGAGATATTACGGTTGATTGATGAGCCATGGTTGATTGATCGTGGAACAACGAGTTTCGTGGGGTGTTTTGTGATTGAAATTGGATGGATCGCTAAAGGATTTGGGGGAGGGATTGCTGGAAGAGTTTCCTGGTTATTGAGCAGAAGATTTGTTGGATTAGGTGTAATCCTGTAGATTGTGGTTTCGTTGGTGTATGATATAGAGATGGATTTCATCTCTTTTTATCGGTAGATTAGGGATTTTTGTTTCTTCAAATTTATTTCTCCTGTGAAATTGATGAGTTTCTTGAATTAATTAAGATATAAGTTGAATAGCTATATATTTGTTGTTATATTTTATTATATTTGCCATTTGAGGATTTTTATTTTTATAGATAATTTGATAATAAATAATAATTGTAAAAACATATTTGATAATTAATTATCATATATTTAACAATAATGAATTTTAATTTATATTTATGATTTAATAATCAGCAAGTCAATTTATAAAATATCATGCTTAATATGTTATAATATTTTAATATATTATAATATAATATATATAACATTTTAACATTTTATGAATAATTTAATCGGTAAATATATATTTTTTCTTTAAAAATTAAAAAAGTATCATTATAAAGAATTAATCAATTTGTAAAGGTAAATACTTGCATATATTTCTAGTAACATTAAATTCCCTAAAATTAATCGACCACGAAAACGCGAATCGATACATCGCTTCGCGAGGAATCGAAGTGAATTCTCTGCAGTCAAGTCCAATCCGTTAAGAGCAAAATGGCGGGATTTCAGAGCTGTCGATAATCGGCGGAATCGCGTCAAAATTGGCTATGGATTATCAGGGACCACGCGTCAAGAATATTCCGCGTAACTCGATTAATCCCACGCGGATTCGAGATGCGCCGTTTCATAATTGAGAACCGAAGGGAGCCCGTCGAGTGCTCGTAAAGAAATTAACACGAAGTGTAATTGAGTGATTGATGCTTGAGAAACCGTTTAGACTCGCCGTTCGCTTCCGGCTGATTATAGTGATCGTTTCATGAAGTATGGTAAAAAAGAATTTTATGCGTCGGTTTTTTTTTTTAATAAAAGTGCTTTATTCTTATCTTTCCAAGATGTTCCACGTAAATTTATATATATATTAAAATATATATATGAAAGAGGTGATAGAAAGCGCTTCAAATTTAAATGAATAAATTATGCATGATAATATGCGTACATAAAAATATATGACTGTGATAATATAGAAATAAAATATAATGTTCTTTAATATATAGAAAAATATATTCATAATATAGACAAATATAAATATAATAAAGTGATAAAGATTAAAATTTTTTTCTTAAGAAATTATAACAAAAAAAAATTGAAAATTGAAATTTATATTTCTATTTCTCTCCAAAGAATTTGGAAAAGAATTATAAACATTAATTAATCATTTATCCATTTCATAGACATCAGGTACAGCTATGTGGTGGATCAGCAACCGATTGGTAGGCTGTTGTTCAGGCAATTCTGCCAGGACAAGAAACCATCCTACCATCGGTACAATCTCTTTTTGGACGCCATCGAGAAATACGAGATCGAGATGGATGAGAATCGGACTGAGCTGGCCAAGGACCTGTTCGAGCAATACCTGAAGAGAGAGGGCTCAGAGGTCGTCGACATCCTAAACGATTCTTTGATCGCCCAGTGTGAGGAGAGGCTCAGCACTGGCGGCAAGGAGCTCTTTGTGGAGATCGCGCAGACCGTGAAAAACTTCCTCGCTGGCGAGCCTTTTTCAGCTTTCCAAACCAGCTTTTATTTCTATAGGTAATTTAACTCAAACTGAAGTTTTTTCTTTTAAAAGACGGTTGGTTTTTCGTTGAGATTTATTCATTTGAGGAATTATTTTTTTCAGAGATTCAGCAGAATATTATTTTCCATTAACCTTAAATAAAAAGTATAATTTATTTTTAATGTTTGATAATAAATTTTTAAATGAAATATGGTAATGAAAAATTATCAGTTTAAATATCTCAAATTTTAATATAGTTTTAGATGAAGAAAAAAATAATTTATTGCTAATAGTTAAATCAAAAGTTAAATTAGTAAATTAATTTATATGAATAATTATTGAACGCAATATTAAAATATGATTTATTAAAATAACCATTCCAGTCTTCCATTTAGAGTTCTAATGAAACCTGTCAATCTTTATCTCGCCGACAAAGCATCCCATTAAAAGCTCTCTAATCAGCAAATATTTGTCTGCAATACTATTGTAGTGTTTTATCAATGCCATTTCCTAACATATCCTAACAATCGCTCTCTCTTTTCTCAGGTATCTTCAATGGAAATGGTTAGAGGCTCAACCAGTCACGTACAAGACCTTCCGTATGTACAGAGTGCTGGGAAAGGGTGGGTTTGGTGAGGTATGCGCTTGTCAAGTACGAGCAACAGGAAAAATGTATGCGTGCAAGAAATTGGAAAAGAAACGGATCAAAAAACGAAAGGGAGAAGCCATGGTACTCATAGAGAAGAATATATTGCAAAAGATCAACTCTAAATTCGTCGTGTCCCTAGCGTATGCCTATGAGACCAAGGATGCATTGTGTCTAGTTCTGACAATTATGAACGGTGGAGACTTGAAGTTTCATATTTATAACATGGGCGGTGAGCCTGGTTTCGACATCAATCGTGCCAGGTTCTATGCAGCCGAGGTGGTCTGTGGCCTGGAGCATTTGCATTTACAAGGAATAGTTTATAGAGATTGTAAACCAGAAAATATTCTGCTAGATGATCATGGCCATGTAAGAATATCTGATCTTGGTCTGGCTGTGGAGATCACAGAGGGAGACATGGTGACAGGAAGAGTTGGTACAGTTGGATATATGGCACCAGAAGTGATTGACAATGAGAAGTATACATTTTCACCTGATTGGTTCAGTTTTGGATGTCTTCTGTATGAGATGATAGAGGGTCAAGCTCCGTTTCGTGCAAGGAAGGAAAAGGTGAAGCGGGAAGAAGTGGACAGGAGGGTAAAAGAAGATCAAGAAAGGTATTCTGCCAAGTTTACCGAGGAGGCGAAGAGTTTGTGTCAGCAATTATTAAAAAAGAGCCCGAAGAACAGACTGGGTTGCAAGTGCGGTAGACATGGCGCCAAGGAAGTAAAGTTGCATAACTTCTTTCAGTGTTTAAACTGGAAGAGGGTCGAGGCCGGTATGTGGGAACCACCGTTTGTGCCGGATGTGAGTAGGTGTCGTTCAAATTTTAATTTGCCTTTTATATTTTCCTTATTTGGGAATAATGGCATTCTTTATTAAATAATTATTATGATATAAAATCATAAAATTACAGCAAATATAATTAACTTTAATATGAATAGTTATTAAAAATAAGTCAAAAATATCAAAATTTTATATAACACTTTATACATTTACTTATGTTATTTACAGCCTCATGCGGTGTATGCTAAAGATGTATTGGACATTGAGCAATTCTCTACAGTGAAAGGTGTCAATTTGGACGCCACTGATGATACCTTCTATAGCAAATTCAATACTGGTAGCGTGTCTATCCCATGGCAAAACGAGGTAAATCTTTTAACGTACTTTCAATATTTATATCGGTTTTCAGAGAGAGAGAGAAAAATAGAGGGATATCTTGATATGGTTATAGTATCGAAATGTATTGGTTCTCTACTTAAAAACTACTCGAAAAATATAGCGCACCAAAAGTGTTCCTTGTACGTCATAGGCAGTCTGCTATCGTTCCAGTGAACCAGTTTTAGCATTCAAAGCAATCTATATTGCAGTTGCGTTTATCATAAAGATTTATGTTTCATTCGATCAAAGAGATTCTATTTTCTGCGCAGTAAAACTGGTCCTCTTTGTTCCAGATGATAGAGACTGAGTGTTTTAAGGAACTGAACGTGTTAGGTCCTAACAACACACCTACTCCTGATCTATTGATCAATCATCCACCACCAAATAACGAAAATAGAGGCTGCTTTCCATTTCGAAGACAGGTGAATCTTTTTCTTTTATTTTGGCTTATATATTTATTAGAATACTCAGATGTTTAAACTATAAAAAGAAATTAAAAAAAGAAATATTATCCATTTCATAATTAACAAGCTAAATAGTTTATTTTATAGTGTATAAATTCGAATAATCAATTAAGTTAATAAAAATAATGCTTATAAAATTTTAGAACTCTTAGAGTATTTATAGTATATTAAAACACTAAAATTATTCCATCAATTAATCATAATCATAATGATTCGTTTCTTTTTTTTTTTTTTTTTTCTTTTTTTACTCTAGAAAAAGCAAAGTGCTCGTACAAGACAGATACCATTATCAGAGTGTCATCTACTGGAGTTGTCGCAGAGCCAAAACTCGGAGATGCCAGCTAGCTGATCCAAGGTGAACACAAATAGTGTAAATCAACCGACATCGTCGTCTATGCGACGTCGTCGTTGCGGACGACGTCGACGAGCTCTCAGATGCTGCCCAAAGCTGCTTTGAAACAGGAAAAACAACAAAAAATGATGCCTGAGTAAGCTCTGCAACTTTGGCGCCGATTTTTGGTGTGTTATCTTATGAGATTCACACTCATCTATAAGAGGGCTAGCTGAGAAGAGGCACTTTCAGCACTACAAAAGCACATGACACATGTTTTCTCAGGTTTCTTCAGGAGCAAGAAGCGACGAATACGTTGATACTTGCGAGAATGATACGTTCAAATACGTTTGTAATAAGAGTAACATAGAAGCATAGCCTCGTTAATCTTAAAAATCCAAGAGAAATGTTGCTCTTGTTGCAAAGAAATAGTGGATGCAACTATGTAGTTATTACATCGAAATATGAAATTCTTTATGAATGAAATTGATCGTAAAATATTATTTATTTTTGCGTGTGCAGCGCTTGATATTTATTTTCTATCGAATGAAAATGCAATAGTAGGTATTTATGGAGAATGACGTTTGGATATTGAATTCTCATTACGTATTATCTCATTATATATGTTTTACGGCCATTACTGAACGGTATTCTTTATTCAATTGGTCTATGTACACTTAATGCACATGAATATGAGCGTGATTTCGAGCATTCACACGTTGGCATATATGCAATGTTCGCGTAAATATGTTTACGAAATGGCGCAATTACATATCGGTAATTGGGGTCGCGTGCATATAATTTTGTATGTGTACTTAGAGCAGTCGATAGGCGCGTGCACATGCGATAATGATAGTAAGAATGTTATTAACGGATAAAGAAAATATACGCGTGAAAATTGCAATATGATAAAAATATACTGTGAAAAAAATGCTCCGATGGAACCGAAAAAATTTTCTTTCGTTTCTTGGAGCAAGTTCCAGAGGCATTCTAATTTTTTAACTAATTTTTTTAGTTGAAATTAATTGTATTCGCTGCTTAAAATAATCACAGGGTCGTTTTTGTTAGAATAATGTGACTAGAGATATTTTTTTTTTACTATTATATTACTTTTAAAGATATTCCTAGTATTTTTTTTTTTTTCTTGAGTACACGATCCTCTGATTATTTTTAGTATAGAAAAACAATCTAAAATTCAATCGAAATTTATTTATAATCAGAGTGTTCTTTCTTGATTGACAATCTTCCAATTTCATTTTGGAATGTACATTGCATTGCTCAAAATAGTCACTGAATCCTATACTCAAATTATATCTTGAAAACTCCAGATTATGATATAAATTACAATTTAAGTTCATTATTTTGTGAGCAGTGTAATCATCGACTGCCTAATTAGTTCAATTTTCTTCTCAAGTGAAACTCGAATCGAATAGATGCATTTAAGGAGCGTTAAAAGTCTGTGT
>NW_006263353.1:2076097-2078005 GCF_000469605.1 Apis dorsata | reverse complement strand
TTTTTAAGTACGAATAGTTTTCAACGAGGAGAAACCCGTCCTGAGATACGCACAAATTGATATGCGATTCAATTTTCTTTTTTACAAATGATTCAGTTCGTAGTATATTAAAACATATTCTTTAATCGAATATTTCCAAGATCTTTTCAAGAAAAAAATCGATGAATCGCACAGATAACGAAGCATATGAATGCTATCAAACGCATACATTAAGATTTATTTATATAATAATGTTGAGGAGAATTATGCTGTTGAAAAGAAGAATTGGCTATAAGTATGTAAACGAGAACATGAGGCTGATAGCGAACCAAGAAAAAGTAATCTCTTTCAAGATTATTGATAAATCGTTGCAATTACGTGGCTCGTTTTATTAGTCTTTGATTCTTGTAATTTTTTTTTTTTTTTTTTTTTTTTTTTTTTTAATGTATTATACATAAGGCCGAGATAAATTATGAATGGACTGATAAGTAATTAATTTTTATGGATTTGTATATATATGCATACATATGTATTTGTATGTATATATGATATATAATTTGATATAATTATTTTAGATCATGATAATTTATGTATGATTTTTATTGAATAATTTGTTCATTTACTTAACAGCCCATTCACTAGAAATATTTATATACTATTACGTATTTAAGATAAACAAATGTGTATGTCTCAGCGGTATCGATTTAGTAATTTAAAAAAAAAATATGTATTATTAATTAATCCACGAATAACGGTGCGACCTCCTATTGATCATATCTATCATTCAACTCGATTTGATCGATAAACGATATTTTCGTATCGATTTCATAAGTTGAGAAAAAAATCGATAAAAATGTTTATTGGTCGAATCGCGAGTTTGTAATCGCTCACAATGCAACACCGTGTCTCTCGTACAAATTGCGGTAGAATTTTCATTATTTAACCATCTACGATAATATCGAGAATCATTTAATCTTATTTCCAAATTATTTCGACGAGTAAAGTGAAAAAGATCGCACAATATGTAATGAATTATCGAGAAATTGAGAAAATTGAGTGACTTGTCCATCACTTGTCTAAATTAATTTAGAATTTAAAAATTAAAAAAATTATTAAAAGATCATTGAAGATTAGATTAATTCTCGAATTGTCGAGATGGTTCTAAATTAGTTACGTAATTTTGCATTACTCTTAATATCGTAAGTTAGTATGTAAACAATTAATTACCGGGAAAAGATATCGCATAAGCAAAAATATCGGTAGTTCGATTTCCATTCATGGGATATCACCGTATCGTCCAGATATTTCCGATTATAAAAGGAATCTCTCAGTGCTTTCAACTGTGATTTTGTCTGATGTCCTCCATTTATTAATTTATTAATCTTTTTGCGAGCTACCGGGCGTTTGAGGAAAAATATCGATCGTGTCTAACGAAGAAAGACGATGTTACTCGTATCAAAATAGACAAAGAAATATTCTTTGTATATAAGTACCTCGAATTCTGACAGACAACAAGCCGTAGAATCTCGTTTAACGTCCATCAGATAATGTTTTTTTCTTCTTTTAAAAGATGTATATCTTCGTATCTTATTCGTTAATTTTTTTTTTTTCTTTTTTTTTACTTCATGTATAAATTATATAGAAATTTAATATTTTTCTTCTTTTCTTTTTTTCTTTTTAATCATTTTTCTGTTTATCATATTATATTGACAGAACAAGGAACGAGATGTTCTTTTATTGGTCAATTATAGAGAGGGAAAGTGATGACGCAAATATTAAATCATTCCACTTTTTCGTTTATTGATGATTTAAGTGCAAGTTGGACATTCTGAGAGACGTTTGTAGTTACTAAATTGCATAGGAATAACTATTAGTTATAAAATCTAATTAGCTCTCTATATTTTTTACTTATAACTATATTACTTTCCA
>NW_006263353.1:2072553-2075790 GCF_000469605.1 Apis dorsata | reverse complement strand
TTTTTTTTTTTTTTTCAAAACAAATTTAAATGAAAATTCACAATTTTTTTTTTTTAATAAAAAATATTATTTTACATATGATTGCCAAATCGCTTATTGTTATTCCTTTGTAATTGGTGCAATGATTAATACGATGACTCTTGTCATCGGAGAATGATAATTGCATTTCCTCGAAAAGGAGCCTCGATATTCTCGAGAAAAAAGAGTCAGCAATCAGAGGCTCCGTGCAAGCACGTGAAAGTTCTCCTTTGTACATAATATATACGATAGCGATATTAAACGATAGCTATATAATTCTATACGAATAGGAAGCGACTAATTAGTAGTAGATATGCGTGTTTGTATAGGTGCAAGAAAGAAATAAGCGTTAGCAAAGAAGAAACCCCATTGTTATGGGGAATTTTTTTTCTCGAGACGGCGGAAATATCCGCGTGAGATTATCATTGTATTTATATCGTATACCTTCTTCCACACTCCTTTTTATCCGCTGCCACGTGCAACTGCGTAAAATAAAAGACTAAAATGCAATGGAATGACGTGTATAGATATAATGTTTTTCGCCATGGAATTCTCGAAACGGATTTCCTATGAAGTGAGCGAAATAGAGGTTAAAATAATATTTGAAATAAATTAATTTCTTTATTTTTTTTTTTTTTTTATAGAAAATAAAAAATTGATTTTTACATGATCTAATAACAATGATTATTTTTTAATATGGTAATTTTCTTAATTTGTAATTATATAGAAAAAATTATGATTTATTTTAAATGTTAATTTATTTGATTTGATTTACTTTATACCGTTTATTACAAATACTATTATTACCTCCAGATTTGTGTGAATCCTCGTTGGATCGAGGCCAGTTTAAAAAAGCAACTTAGCTATTTAGATTATGCGATTAATTGCCGATTTAATTTCCCACGTTTTTTGCCTGCGTCTCATCGACGATATCTTCGGTTTCTTTTTGTGAATTTTTTTTTCATTTAAATCTCGATTCTAATGAATCGTATATCGCTCAAAAATATTTTTTGATAAATTAAATTATTGTCAAAAAAAAAAGAGAGAGAGAGAGAGAGAAATAGTGATCTTATTGTTTCGATGAAAGTTGATGGAATTATATGAATCTTCTTGACCTAAGGAGACTAAATTTGATGTTTGATGGCAATTTTAATGAATAAAATATAAAAACGGCACTATTAAAAAAAAATGGCACTATCTTTTTAAAACGAGTTGTGCAATTAAATTAAAATAACTTTTTAACACAATTTTAACACAAAATTATGATTCTCTTTTTGGAAACAAATCATATTAAAAATATTAATCGAAATCGTCTTAGAAAATTGATATTTTTAGAATTGATTTTTTTTTTTTTTTTTTTTTTTTTTTGATACTTCCATTCTTCTTGTTATGTGGTTTCTAATATAAATTAATGTATTCTATTGAAACAGGAAGAAGCAAATTTTTGTTCCTGACGCATCGACGAAACCAAATGAAATTTTTCTTTTGTAATCTATATGTTGTACAACTATTGTGGACAAAGTTATAAATATTATAAATATATATATTGTATATAAGTTATAAATATGTAAGTTTTATGTATTTATAACTTATATGTTTATACATACAAATATAGACCGCGCATATAACCAAAATCTTTTTACTTATTTGAAGCCCATTATAAAATTATTCCTAATATATTTTCAATTGAAAATATACTTCATATACTTCATATATGCATATTTCAAGGCCTTTCATCATGATACAAGTGTATTCCTTTTTTTTTTTTTGTAAAAAAACATGTTTCTAATATTTTTGCAACATTTAATAATTTTTATATTACATTTACATTTACTAATTTAGTTATGTATTTATTTATTTTGTACTCATAAATTTTTTTCAACATTTTTTATTGCAGAAGCTTATTAATCATATCTTATTTTTTGTACGATATCATTTTTTTTTTCACAAAGCTGATATTATTTATTTTAACAAGAAATTATGTGTTACAGGATGAAAGGGATTGGCGGAAGTAACACACGTATTATACAATATAATATATTGTCACAATTTGCTTGTCTCATAAGATCTCCAATTTCCATTTTCTCGTCTAGATCCTAAGCTATTGCCAGATTTTCACACTTTTTTTTCTCATTTCATTTTAATCATTTCAACAAGAATTCATATATTTTATATATTCGCAAAACGTGATTGCAATGTTTTCATTTTTTAATATCACTCTCTTTGCTTAAGCAATCTTCCATTTACTTTCATCTTTATCAATAATCATTTAATCATAATTTATAATTCTTTTTTTTTTTTTTACAAAAGATTTTTCGATTTTTAAGAATTAATTTCACTTACGATCCTCTCAACATCCATTCTCTTTTCACAATACATTCTATTTTGCTTCTACGTTGTTATATTATTATTATATATACAATATAAAAATAATACAACCTCTCTTTTTTATTTAAATATTTAACCTCGATTTTCAATATCGAAGATTTTGGAAATTCAAATGAAAACAACGCAATCACGAGAGAATAAATTGTTTAAACATGTTTTCTCTTCTTCGCAAACTATTTCAAATACACGCTGATATTTTTCAACATAAAAATAATACAAATATCGAATGTTCTGGCGAATGTTTCCACTCTTCATTTTCTTTGTCTTCTTTTTTTTTTTTCGTTATTTTTTTTATCTTACTTACTGCTGACTAATTAATTAATAAATGCTTATTGTCACGTGTGTCTGAGTGGCCATCGACGCTTGTAAAAAAATACAATTCCTTTTCTAACTATAACTTATTTAAAAAATTGCTATCGCTAGTGTCAGTCATAGCACTGGTTCTCCCTTTCTTTTTTTTTCAAAATTTTTTTTAAAATATAACTTATAGTTGTTATAATCAAACGAATTAAATTAATTAATTGATTCAGAATTGAATCTTTGAAAGAAAAAATTATCTTAAATTGAGTGATATATTTAAGTGTAATTAATTGGAAAAATTTATGATTGTTAAAAGTTTCGATTTTTTCTGTTTATTTAGATTTTTTTCTTTAATGTTTAATGTTTTTTTTTTTCTTCGAAAGAGATTCACCTAGCTTTTTTACAACTATTCTTGGTTTATTAAATACTCTGATCTAGATCTGAGATTTAGATCCAACATCAGAAATACTGAAATGTCGAGCATTGACTAGGCCACGCGTCGATAGACACCCTGATGAGTTTTCATGCAAA
>NW_006263353.1:2072076-2072500 GCF_000469605.1 Apis dorsata | reverse complement strand
AAAAAAAAAAAAAAAAAAAAAAAAAAATACATAGATAAATCACGGGAAACTAAATTTAATTGTAATCAAGAACATCAACGATTCGTTTTTTCTATGCAATTAACATTTTTTAATGGAAATATTTATATAGAAATTAATTTTTTATTTATGAGAATATTTTCTATTTGTTTTTCAATAAAAAATAAATTTATTTAAAAATTATATTGAGCATTAGACATTTTAATTATCAGATATATTTTTTGAAAAAAAGATTTGAAATTTGAAGCGAATCGTCGAGTTTTGATAAAATTAAATTACTTTAAAATCTTATGCATGGACGCAACAAGACGTTTCTTTCATTAGGCGAGTTTTGGTTCCAAGAGAACATTTTTTAGAAAAAACTTGGTCCTAGAATAATTTTATTATAGATATGTTGAAATTTTAT
>NW_006263353.1:2070373-2071998 GCF_000469605.1 Apis dorsata | reverse complement strand
TTTTTTTTTTTTCAAATAATTCTCTTTAAAAATTTTAATGGATTTTTGTTCATTAAAAAACTTCAAAATTTTAAAAACTATCAAAATTTGTAAAAATTTTCAGAAGATAAATAAAATCACTGGTCATATATTCTTTCTTCATTTCTTTTAAAAAAAATCAAAAACTGTTGAAAAAATGCAACGACATGATAACTTTTTTTAGACCAGCAAAAAGCAATATGTATATAAGAAACAATTTGTATCTAATATGTCATTTTTTTTTTTTTTTTGGATATGTTAAAATACTAAAATAAGTTATATAATCGTCGCATTTTTAAATTTTATCTATGAAGAAAGAAATTTTCCTAAATTTTACTTGAAATGTCCATGCGTCGTTTCAAAGAATTAATATTTACAAAAATAAAAATGTTCATGTATATATGCACATGATACATAAAAATCACAATACATAAACAATGATATTCATGAATGATGGAAGATGTGATAAAGCATTAAGTAGTTTGACTAAATGAGACTCGTTAATTGGACAGGACAATCTTACGAGCTATCTGATAGTTTCTTCTTTCAATATTTTGTCTGATATTTAATAAAAACTAAAGGAAAGTTTTGCGACATTTATATTCTGCAATTTTTTCGTTGTATCAACGGTTAAATATAAGCAGAATCATCAATCCTCAACTGGCTGAGGTCTCTTTCATTTTAATTAATTCAATTCATTATTTCTTTTTTTTTTTTACAAATCAATTTTTTTATAGTACGTTTCATGTTTCGAGGTAAATTAAAGATAAAATAATACAAAATAGTAAATAATTATTATTATATAGATGGAAGAAATGCAGTGGAATTACTATTGAATTATAATATTTAATAAAGCAAATTGATGATTATATATATATATATATTTTGTATTATATTTTATATATTATATTATATTTCATATAGTAGATTTGTAACATTCTTATTTACTATATTTCTTCCATCAAGTACAAAAAATAAACTTTCATTTATGGAATAAATTCACATTTTGTACATATTTCTAATATTATCTAACGTAATACAATATATGCATAATACAATTATATATATCTACACATAAGATTTTAAAAACTTTATTTTGAGCCTATCCTACCAGTTGAAGATTAAAACTCACATTATATCTAATACAATCTTTCACAATTCTTTACAAAGTATTTCTTATACATTCATACTGCATGCATTCATTATATAAAAAAAAAGGAAAGAAAAGGAATCATTAAAAACATATGAATTCTAGGTGATCAATTAAAAACTTTCTTAAGGATTTCAATTTATGCTTAAAAAAGTATAAAAACCCTAAAATTCGTATGCTCGTAAGTTTGCTCTGTTCTTTAAACAGATGCAAAACTAGATTTTCGATTAAACACATGATCTAATAAAAGTAAATTAAAAGGAATTTAAATAGTCAGAGTAACTCGAGTGGTTGTCTGGTTTTCTTATTGAAGATTGAAATTTTGCTCGCAAAATTAGAGCTTCATAAATCTATGATGTGTTTACAATGTACTTACAATGTACGCGCCAACAATAGTGGCAGTAAAACATGATTATTATATTATGCGATCGAGTGCCAGCGCGTTAAAATATTCCCA
>NW_006263353.1:2053426-2070258 GCF_000469605.1 Apis dorsata | reverse complement strand
TTTTTTTTTTTTTTTTTTTTTTTTTTTTTTTTTTTTTTTTTTTTTTTTAATTAAAAAGTATAATTGTGACTGATATTCACACTGAATATATAAAACCATATAATTAATTCTCTGTAGTCCAATATAGAATTGTCTTTCGTATTTTGTTTTATTTTTTATTTTTTTTCTAATTTTAATATCTTATATAATTATAAATATGCATAAAATAGATAACATACATATAATAAAAATAATTTGAAACAAGTTGGTATCTATTATTTGGACTACAAAGAATTAATGTCCTTAAATATTTATAAAAAGTGAAAAGAAGAAATAAATTAATTACAGTCAAAGATAAATTTAAAAACTACTATTCAGTAATGTAAGATTTGAAACGAAGGCTGGAATTACAAAAAATGAAGATGATACAATGTGCAATGAAACGGTATATAATAACAATAAAATGTCTCTTTCAAATCGTATCCACGTTTTCAATGAAGGAGTAAATCATATTTCCTTCTGACAATTATTTGTCAATGCTTTTTTATGTTAAAATACAATATTGTGGTCATTAGTTATTTATGATATTATACCTTCCTTGGAAACGCGTCAATGATAAATTACTGCGGAAATCTTCATATCAGTTTAGCAAAGATGACAACCAGACGAGAGAACCAGTCTTTGAGATTATTTATTAACAGGCGTCCTGATTTGATATGGCTGCCTCTAGTCAGGACACCTTTCTACGCTCAGAGAAACAAATATTATTTAAATTGATATTAGATTTTGAGATATAATTTATATAATTAGTAACGTTGGAATGTATTTATTTTGAAATTTATATCTTTTTTATTAAATCTGTCATAAATTTAACTTATTGTAGAATTTGTTGTAGAATATTAGACTCTAAATTCTATAATACATAATTTTTAAAATATGATTTTTCACTATGCTTTTTATTTTCTTTTTAAATAATCAAAGTCTCATCATAGAATAAAATAATAAATATATGAAAAATTGACATCAAGTTGTTTTTTTTATAAAATAAAATAAAATAAAATATTTTTATAAAAAAATAAAATTTTCATAAAATATTAATAAAAAATAGATATCTAATCTAATCAAATATTTTTGGACTCAATTATGTATGAACTTGGAGTCTTATTTCAAATTCTACATAGATTTTTCAAATTTTTTTCTCCAGATAAATATGAAAAAATATTTTTGAAATAAAAAACACTGCATTGCTCTCTGAGCAATGTTTGGTTCTCTTGGAATAAGAAGTCATCGTTGTGAAGACTGAGGATCCGTTCTAGATGCGGTTAAACCTGAGCGGGTTTCGACTTGCCAACGACCAGTATTATTTTCTGCAGGAACTTTGTGATGCTTACTGAAAACAACAATTATAATTATTTAGTTTTTCAATTCATATTAAATTGTGCGTTCCAGAAAAAGATGGTTAGTAAAAATCCTAATGTAGTGTCGTCAAATATTGAAAATAATTTTAATTTTCTTTTTTTAAATTTAATAATTTTTATTTTCAAGAATTTCAACTTATTGTTTTAAATAAGAGATAATTTAAGATTAATTCAAAATTATAACTCAATGGATTTCAAAATCAATTGACGACACTACGACCGAAAAATTAAAAAAATCTGCAGTCGGACTTTGTTATACCAATTTCATAATCAATAATTAGTCATAATTAATAACGATACTCTGTATAAGAGCACTGTACGAGTAGTGTGCGTGATACTGATTATGTGAGTGCAACATGCAAACGTAAAAAAGAATAATGTTGAGCAAATTCAGACGAAATACAATTTAAAAAATTTTACTGAAAATTTCAACATTTGAAGAAAACCATATTATGAAGATTTATTATTAAAAAAAAATATTGATAAAATATTTTTTTCTTAAATAATTAAACATTATGAATATGAAAATTATAATACACTAAAAAAACTACATAAGATGATAAGACTGATATTTAAAAATATATACATTACTCATAAAAATTATACTTGTAAAATAAAATAATAATAATAATAAACATGCATGATAATTGAAGAACAATAAGCTTAGGCGAATCGATGTTAAAAATTAATAAATGCTAAACATGCGTGACATGAAGAGAATTAAATTATGTTAAAGTGTATCTTTTCTTTTTTGAACCTTAGTCTTTGGTCCGACGACTACCATCATCTTCTGCAATGTTTTGGTAACGGCGCCTGCGGGAATAGATTGCAATTAAACAGAAACGGAACAAAAAATCCTATTTTTTTTTTTTCAATAACTTAACATAAAGATAACTTAAGAAAAACTATAAAAACTCAACTATAACTATCAAACTAATTCAGTTTATCAAAATAACCAATTGGATATTTTTCTTTGTTAATAGAACCACAGACTAAAACAGATCATCAGTGCTAATATAAAAAGAATTATGCGTCTATAAAAAATCTCTGATTTTTCGCACGATTCAAATTTGAAATACAAAATTCCATAAGATATTAGGTCTATTCTGTATCTTATTTGTAATGGAATTTTTTCTTCTAATAAATTTATTTAACTTATACTTACCGACTCCTTTCTGGAAGAATTTTGGTTTATTTTTCCACGCGATAAATATAAAATATACAGGTATGGATGAGAAGATCATCAAGCAACCATATCCTAAAAGAAATCAAATTTATTTTAAATTAAATATATCCATCGAATAAAGTATTATAAAAAATTTTTCCAAATGAAATATACCTGTTTCCACAGGACTGGCGTACATGGGTACAATAGTTACAAAGAGAGTTGCAAGGATGTAGATTATGGGGAAGAAAAGATTCACTTTGATAGGTCTAGACAAATTCGGCTGGGACCATCTCAACCATGGTAGGCATAAAACAGAGACACCTATACTTAACTGCAATAAAAAAAAGTATTCCATTTTTTATATTTTTTTACATTTTTTAAATAAAATTCAAAATATTTTAATATCATCAATTTTTTATTTTCATCTATTGTATTTTTCCTTATTTTTCTAGTTTCATTAAATTTTTGTTTGCATCTCAATTTTTATAATCATAAGAATTAAAACAAAGAATGATAACAAACGATCACATTTTAGCAAATGAGCAAAATAAATATGTGTTTATAAGTATTTTAAAGCAACAGTCAGATGATATGACATATTTTATATCCCACTATAAAGTCGGACAATATTGTCAATTATACTGAGCACTATGAGCCAATTAGAAAATTGTCACTCGTCCGGTTGTTAATAATTTTCGCTTTGTAGTGAGACAGGTATTAGTGTTCTACATGTGGCCTATGTTCAATGCAATTTCTTGGAATATAATGAGAAACAATTACGATTTTATTAGAATTGTTGCGAACTGTGCAAACGGTTTCATATTATTGTTTCAATAACCATTCGAATAAAAAAATTTTTTGTCAAAATGATATTATGAAGTTTCTTGAAGACATCTTAATAATTTCTAATTTTTTTATAATTTTAATATAATAGTATTTTTTCATTTTTTTTGTCCAAAATAAATATGAAATTTATTTTTATGAGAAATGAAGAATGAAAAATTCTAAATAAACAATATCTTAAATAAATTTTTAATAGATAACATTTTGTGAAAATTTAATTCTAAAAAAAAGTAAATAAAAAAAGATAGTATATTGTAATAAATTTCTTTAAAATTTATATAATTTTTTAAATGCTTTTAGAATATTATATAGAATAAAATAAAATGAAATTTGTTCTTTAATTTCTTATAGTAAATCCTACATACCCAAGTAGCAAAGCCAACATAATTGATGAGGGCGAAAATGTCTGAAGAACAAAGGTATAGCATTGACAATAAAGTCTGCAACAGATTAAACAAGATTTCAATCATCCTTCACATTAATAAGTTTCTTCAATCTTAGTAGATTATTGTCAATATTTTTAAAAAAACCTCATTTCTCTCAAGAGATAAAAAAAATAATTTTAAAAAATTTAAATATTTTTCTATATAATTTAAGAATTATTATCTTTGATATCTAATAGTTTAATGAAATATAAAAGAAAATATAAAAATAAAATTCTCAATCAAATATAAAGAAGAATAAAAAGAAATTTATTATTATATTTTTATTAAATAATGATTATCATATTTGTCTTAGAAATTTTTTTCTAATTTGAGAAATAATAGAAAAGATGATATACCATGCAAAGAACAGCAGGAGTAGGTGTGAGCCTCGAAATTTGAATCATTGTCAATATTTCAGGCATTTGACCCTCGCAAGCGCCAGCATAAAAAAGTCTGGAGGAAGTAAGAAGAATTCCATTTACGGCACCAAACGTGGAAAGAGCGACAAACACTGGTATCGTCCAAGCAAACATTCCGAATAAACGATTAGCAAAGGTCTGAAAAAAATAAATGAATAAATAAAATCACTGTTTTTTGTGTAATAAAGTTTTATTTTATAATTCTTTTTTCTTTTTATTTCATTGCAATAAAGAATTAGTTTTTTTATTAATAATTTTTTAATTTTTTGTTCTCACTTTTTTAACTAATAGAATATTATTTATAAAATATATTAATAATTCTTCTGTCTATTGACATTATTTGAAATTAATTTATTATATAAATAAAATAATCATAATTTTTTTTTCTAAATTATTGTTTAAATTTTTATATATCCAAAATCAATTTTTTAATAATTATATATATATATATATATAATAGTATATAATAATGAAGTAAGAATTTAATTTCATTCTACTTTTTGTATAAACTTACAACAGCGACAGCTTCACTGCCAAGAACTTCCACCGGACTCAGTGTCGTATAAAATGCCATGTTTGCAAAAACATAGACCGTGGTAACAAGGACACACGAGATTGCAATAGCCTTTGGTAAATTCCTGAAAAGAAAAAAAAAGAAAATATAAAAAAATCTAAAAATCATTTTCAATTAATTGTTTATGAGAATCGAAAATATTTAATTTTGTACAATAGGATAAAAGTTTTCAATTTGATCTCATGCAAATCGATTAAAAAACCCCCTATTTTAATTAATAGATACACGAAATTATTACAATAACATCTATTAATTATTGCATGAAACTGTGGTCAAAATTTTAGATACTCAAATAATTGTTTAGATGAATCTATTATTTAGTGTTATTTTATGTATTAGTGTTGATTTATGTAAAAAAAAGTTAGTTTAATAAATTAAAATCTTTGCAATAAGTAATAGAAATATTATATATTATAAATAAAATATTATGTCTTTCTAAAAATAAAAAAGAAAAAGATTTTTTTTTAAAAAAAAAGAAAAAAAATTATTTTACGTAAGAAATCAATAAGTGTAATTTTGTTTTTAATTTTTCTCTATTTTGTAATTTAAAAATAATTGAAAAATATATTTATCTATTTTAATAAATTTGTCAATCATTTTGTAATTTATTTCCAAATAAATTTAGAAAATGTTACCAGTATTATACTATGTATATATGTATATATTTCCTCAAATAAATTGCAAAATTATTTTTTAATCTTGCATTGTTAGTTTTTAACAAAGATTGCTTTTTTTTTAAGCATTCAACTAAATGACTTATCAGTCACTTACTTTACAGGATCCTTCAATTCCTCAATGATGAAATTCAAGTAGTTCCAGCCGTTATAAGCGAACAATCCCGAATAAAAGCTAAGTGCTATCGATGTCACTTCTGTCTTCGTGTTATCGAACGTAAAATATTCTGTATGTCCTATAAAATATGAATAAAAATGATTAATCATCATTCAATCAACAATTGATGATACTATTCTATAATATGTATCCATATTCGTTTCTTTTGAATACAAAGAAAAATATTTTTTCATATTGCTTTTGATAATTGAACAATAAGGAATTTAAAATGTATTTTTAAATAAAAATAAAAAAAAATTTTAAAGCTATTTTGATAAATTTAGATTGAAATTTGATGTCGTGAATATTTTTATAGATATTATAATAATTTATTTTTTCAATAGTTCCATGATTAATTTTTCTATTCATTTGCTTTGAACGTAATATATCGAAAGAAAAAGTTTCTCACGTCGATAATACTCAATTATATGTAAATACATATATATATATATATATATACTGTCCATTCGAACGCAATGAATAAGTCAATTTAAAACGAATCCTTGCACGCACCTCAAATTGTCCGCATCTTTAACCCACCTTTTTGATTGGGTAAATTGTCTCGTCCGGCAAGTGAAAAGACACCTAACACCGTTTTATACACTAGTTTCTTAAGGGTTGGCGTAGGTGGTGAATCATTAACGCGAACTTCCTTATTCTTGCTTAAGAAATTGCCAACACGTTATTT
The DNA here is from genome assembly GCF_000469605.1 of Apis dorsata. Classification (NCBI taxonomy): domain Eukaryota; kingdom Metazoa; phylum Arthropoda; class Insecta; order Hymenoptera; family Apidae; genus Apis; species Apis dorsata. Next base: position 2,063,913 of record NW_006263353.1, on the reverse strand, counting down.
AATCGCGAGAAAACAACACAAATATTGACTTAATTTTTTACTCTCGACTAAATTCTTGTTATTAAATTAAAATGATTAAAAGTTAGATATAATTTTTTGGATTACTTATTTTTAGTTAATTATGGAATTATTTTTAATCAATCTAATTTTTATTAATACATTTTTTCGATGAATAATTGTTATAATTTTATTTAATATTTTTACAAAAAAAACTTTAAATTAACTCTATTGCAATAAATAATTTTCCTATTACTATTTTTAAGAAAAAAAAATCACATTAATTTTAAGATTCAATAAAAAAATTAAATTACAATTCTCAAATTATATTCTTTCTTATAGATTTAAATTGAAACTTTTCATTTACAGAATCTTCTATTATCACAATTTTTATTTCTTTCTAAAAATAAGATTCTTCATCCATTGATTTTTGTGTAAAAAGAATTCTTCTCTAAAAGAAACCAGCGACCGTTTAAATTTAGTTATGATCACAATTTTTATTTCTTTCTAAAAATATAATTCTCTCCTTCGCTAATAGTTAGATTTATCTATCTCAAAAAAAAAAATTTCTAATAATTTGCTTTTTCTAAAAAAATAAATTTCGTTTTTCGTTTCTTTCTAAAAATAAAATTTGATTAATCTATAGAAAAAGTATTCTAGATGAAAAATCAACAATCATTGCATTTTTTATTTTCATAATTAATCTTTATGAAATCAAAAACCATGAAAAATTCAAGTCAAGTCTTCCTCTGAAAAAAAGATTGACAATGCTAACCTGTTTTTTCTTTCCAATAATATTTCCAACGTTAAAAATCCATGAAATATCGATCCAGTTTCGAATGAATCGCTCGAAGGAATTCTTGGTTTCATATTTTCTTGCCAGGTTTAGAAAGAATGACGAGACAAAAATTGAACGTATATAAATTCCAATGATCGAGCACAAAAGAAACTCAATTTACGCGCGGGAGAAAGTCGATCTGATGCAATGGCATCGGTTGTTTCCTTCGTAGTATAAGTATAGCCGAAACAAGGGATTGAGTAATAATGACATGTGGTAACAAAGAAAAATTGCCTTCGTTTTTATTCTGTCAAATTACGAAAGTTAGTCTTAAATTATGGATAAATGAAAAATTATAAAAATTGAATTTATAGCGAATTGATAAACTTACCGGTGAATAATTGATAAGCTCCAGTGAAGATGATGATAAAAAGTGCGAGTAATTTTGCATATGTAAAGATGTCTTGCACTCTCGTTGCCCATTTTACATCCCAGCAATTAATAAACGCCAAAATACCTGGAAAATAAATATTTAGAGAAAATTAATAAAGTCTATAGATATAACTAATAATATTAATGATATAATAAAAAGATAGTAAAAATTTAGTTTTAGAAACACAGTTAATTATTAATAAAATTACTTATTTTTATTATATAAAAATTTTTATTTAACAAGAAAACGAAATGATTTATTAATGATAAATAAAATTGTATTATTTCTACTTAAATGAAAATTAATTACATTTCATTAAAAGATAATTATTAAGGTCATGATATATATTAAAACCATATATCATATTCACATGATTATTTATTAAATCAATGATCATTAAAAAATAACACACTTTCATTTAATCTTATTTAAAAAGAAAAATAAATCTTGTTATTCCATAAAGAAAATTACCTCAACATGACAATGCGAATCTATAACCTTTGATCAGCTTTTTATGTTTGTTAATAAATCGAATTAAAATGAAAAAAATTGTATCAATATTACGACTTTTCAAGATGTGAATGCATAAAATGATGACACGCGATTAACCGATTATCGAGAAAACTTACAATTATTATAATTGTTAAAAGGTTACCAAATGTTAATGAACACGCGATTATACAAAACACGTATAACGAGTTCCGTTTCTCGGCGATTGGAGATTGCGATTGCAATCGAGCTATTGCAATCGAATTTTTATTAGGTTAGTTTGCTACTGTTATCGATAGCTCTGAATATATATGAAGATATATGTATATAATATTCAAATATAATACTACTTCTATTATTTTATATTGTATTGAATAAAATAAATTTAAGTAAGAGTATAATTTTGTTAAATATAATTTTATTAATAGTTATATATTGTAATATACATATACAATGTATTAATATATTCGTGACATACACTTTCAAAGATTGATACTAGAATAAAAAAAAACAAATGTAATATATGAAAATATAGATTATAATTATTTATTAATTTTTATTTATTTATAAGTAATTTAAATTAAATGAAGCAAAACAGAGATAAATCTATTGCACTCATTTTATTTAATGCAAATTTACATTGCTTAATTTAATACGTTTAAGCCTTAACCTATATTTTTATATATTAACTTACGTATTTATTTTAATTTTTAAAATCGATTCTTTAAAGATCGACAAAATATATAAATATATTATATATGTATAACAAAAGTTCTATTTTTTGAAATATTTAAAATTATTGCTATTTAATTAATTTATTCTAAAAATCATGCTTCTATTTTACGATCTTATTGTCTTTAAAATTAATATATATATTCCTTAATTATTACCTTATCGATTTTGATTTTTTATAAGATTATTTTTTGTTTTAATCCTTTCAATATATATTGAATATATAATATGAAATATCTATAATAATAACAACTTTCATTTTCAGCATGTATTGTCCTCGAAAATAGCACGTATCGATAATACTGAAGATTAATAAGTAACTTTTTTTTTTTGTATCTGTTTGATCATTATCATTCTTCGTAATTATGCAGTTATTGAACTGTTTATTTATTTAGAGAATTACTCCAGATAAATCGATAATATTACTATGAAATAGAATTTTGCATACATTAGTCAAATGTATTCAGGCTAATTGGCATCAGTCTAACCAACCATGACAGTGTCAGGGATGAAATCAGCCATGAATATTATAGATCTATTTTTTGATAAATAAAAAAAAAACTAGTACTTTCGATAAACAGATACATTATGATAATCCTTTAAAATTATATAAATATCTCATTTGTCATATAGTTCTCTTTTTTATTAAAAATGACATGTTATATTTATTTTTTTACTCTAATCTATTTACTTTTTTCAGTGTTTTAAAATTCATATAGGTAAGAATTTTTAAAATTGAGAATGTAAAAAATGTTTAATTTGTTAGATAAATTGTTCTTTTTTTATTTAGTTATTTTTGTTTTTCCTTAATTATCTTATCTTTTCTTTATTTTTATTTTTTTAAAAGTTCAAAATTTATATATATTTTTATATTTTTATATAGTGTATTTTGATTAAAATTTATATTAAAATTAAAAATTATATTAGTATGATATTCATCAAACAAATAATCTTTTTTTTATTATTTAATTATTATTAAAATAATATATGAATTATGTTATATAAATTATCTTTCTTATAAATTATTAATTTTTTCTAATTTTATTATATTGTGAATTTAATCTATTTAAATTAATTTAAATTTGAATTTAAAAATATGTAAAAATATTTTATTTATTCAAGAACAAAATCATAATATTTAAAATAATAATGTGATAATATGATAATTGATAGAAATTGTTTAATAGGAGTAATTCTTGACTGAAAGGATAGGATAATTTAGTTTTATATAATAGTCAATGCATTTCCAGTGTCATGGCCTCGAGGGTCAAAATTCTGATGCAATCAGTTATAGGTCTTACGTTTTCAACGTGTACGAACCTCCTTTCTTAAACTTGATAATCAGCAATATTAAACATGTTTCAACTTCTTTCCAAATTTTTTAAATATCTAATTTTAAATATTTTTTTATCAAATTCAATTCCATAAATTTCTAAGATGAAAAAAATAAATGAATAAATGAAATATTTTTCTAATAGCTTTTCAAACTTTTTCTGATTATCTTAAACTAACTATTTAAATAATTTTCTGAAAAATTAAGAAAAATTAATAAAATTAATCTAAATTTAGATTAATCTCCAATAATATCAATTAATTAAAATAGCTAGAAAAATGATATTTCAATGAATTTTTATGTAAGTCAATGAATATTTTAAACTTTCAATCTTTGACTGAATCAGTGGATAGACAATAAGCTTTGAAATAGGAACGAAAGGAAGGTCATTGATCGCAATGGTGAAAATTAGGTGTACGAGTGCGAAAAAGATTCCGCAATTTGATTCTTGCAATTTGAGACCGGACTCCTCGTCCTTGATGGATTCGTTAGCGAAAAAAAATAAGAAATGCAGACTGATGCAACATCTCGAAGAATATCGCGAGACTTTCCGCCCTGTTCCCCTTCGTCCCCGACTATTCTTTCTTTATATTGCATTCGCCAGTGCTGTCCTCCATGATTCGAGTCCCTCGTATTGCTCTGATTGTTGCATTTTTTTGTTTAGAATGAATAGAAATGTAAATATAAAATGTTATAATTAAAAATTAATTATTCTATACTTGGGATAATAATAAAAGAATTTTGCAAATTATAATATAGCAATATAATTATTCAATTATTTTTAGAATTTGATTGTTTAATTATTATAAAATAAAAATTGGATTAAAGTTAGATGAATAAAATCAATTTTTGAAGTCATGATAAAGTTAGAGAAGGAATTTGTAAATTAATGAGATTATAACAATATAACAATTCAATTTGATTATTTAATTATTTTTGAAATTAGAAAAGAAGTTTTGAGTTTGAAGTTTTATAATGAATATGCTAATTCAGGATAATCAAATTAGAATAAAAGAATTATACATACTATATAGATTTATAAGATAATTTTGTATACTATGACTGTTAACATATGTAAATTAATTCTTGCAAATTTTCTAATAGTCCCTTTTAACTCCCCTATTCTTTCCATCATTAAATCAATGAATCAACCATTATGAATCATTTACTTTCTAACAATTATCAAATCAACTTGTAGAATATTGGTCATATCAAAATTAAGTTTAATAAGCAAAATAGACTAATAATTTTAACTTCTGTGCGGTTTACAATATTGAATCAAATTTTTCTCTTATTATTACAACTAATAACAAATATCAATTACCATCTCAAACATTAAAAATTATTAAATCACTCTATACAATGTACCAATATAATATCTCCATTGTGTAAAATGTAGTACAGAATAAAACAATAATTCCAAAGAAAGAAGATAAGATCTAGCTACTTCGGTGCAAAGTCTCTCTACACATCACTGGTCTTCCACTTCTTCCGTCTGTCCGTTCTCTTCGCGTCTCGGTTCCTCTTGGCTCTCCCCGGGAGTCCCCTTTCGGTGCATTATGCTGTTGCGGCTGCCAGTTGACACGTTATTAGAAGATTACGTTTAATCGCAATGAGACGTGATTGCTAGCACAACCTTTTCACTCGATACTACCATCGTCTGGTCTTTGGCGACGATCGAATCGTCCGCTTCCACTGGACGATATATCGAACCTCCGAGTGTATGTATGGTGTCAATGCCTCCGTTTCATGATGCCATTAACTTTTTCTACGACTTAACAAGTAGCAGGAAACGCGGTGTGTTTTATGTCTTTCTACTGTAGTTGTGTATTATGATACATAGGGGATAAAAAGTAACGTCTAAGGGAAAAAAGTTAAAAATGCGAAGAACAAGATTTTCTTCTAATATTTGGCTTGATAATTGCACGTGATGCAATATGAAAGATAAATTTTAATAATCACAATCTTGATAGAAATAATTTTTCCTGTTCTATAATTATTTGTAATAGGAAATATTAATATACTTCCACTGTGAATTTGAGGTTATAATTACTTTCTTTTTGAAAATAAAGATTTACGTAAATATAAGATTAGAACTGCAGAGGTATGTTTTCTTGACGACTATAATTTGTCAGTGTGGAACGTGGAAGCAAATGTTTCTATGAGTAATTGCACATTAGACCGACTAGATTTCCCTTGGACTTAATTATTGATCTTCATCACTAGAGTTCCATTCTAAGAATTAATTTTCCTCTGCACTACACGTACTAGGAACATATGATCGGGCATAATCTTGATGAAACAATGATAAAAATCAGGTTAATTGTTGTGACAAGAATTCTTCTACATATGTATACGTATATTTATAAAATTTATACTTCTCAAAAATGTAAGTTTCAATTAAAATTTCAAATTAAAAAAAATCTTCCTTAAATATCGATACCATATATCATTTAATTAAAAATAATGCTTTTTATAATTATATATCTTCAAAAGAAGATTAAAAGAAAAGAAAAGAAATTAATTTTGTAAAATTTTCGCATTATAGATATCTTTGTTCCATTCTATTTCAATATTTAAATTTTAGATAAAATCTTTGCAACAACGCTAAAAAAAAAATAAAAATAAAAAAACATTAAAAAGAGAAATGAATTCTCGAAATAAAAGAGAAAGAAAAGATTAAATAAAATTCTCACGTTATTTCTTTGCTGTACTCTTTTCATTATTTGAATTTGAAATTCCTGCAACCAGTCTGTAAAAAATAAAATAATATAGAAAAAAAAAAAAGAAAGAAAACAAGAATAAAAGAAAACAAAACAAAAGTAGATAAAAATCTATTTCGATGGAAAGAAATCACCACAAAAGGATAGAACGAACACACAAGAAACATAAAGCTTTCAAAGAATTCATTCATTGTAAAGTCGATAACAAAAGCCACCGTTCGTTTTCCTCAGGTACTCGGAAATTAAACGAAACTCGTTTCCTTTGAAACCTCGAGACTTTCGCGCGCTATCGGGAAATCCTTTTCAAGTTCCGCGACATTTAACGTGTTATTACGTTCAACGTAGAATAGGCGCGATTCCGGCGCAACTTACTTCCGGCCTCCAGGAAATTATCGTACCACTATCTATAATTAACGTCGACTGATCGACAAGATGAATTGGAAAAAAAATGTAAGAAGATTGCATTAGAGATAGAATTATTGATCAGCTGATAATTGTATGGATTGATAAATAAATTCTTCATATAATGAAAAGGGAGTAGATTATTAAGTTGATAATTTGATTCAATATTTGAAATTATTATTTTAATATATTTAATATTGTTCAGATAAAATAATAAGATATTAATACGAGGTATTATAATAATGTGAATTTTAAAATTGATATTAATATTGATGAAGCTATTAATAATGGTATTGATATTGATATTTATGAAGAAATTGATAATGATAGTAATTGTGCATGTTATAATGCATGTTAAGTGGTTATAAATATGATTAATACTATTAGAATCATGTAATTATTTGATATTAGTTGTACTGTTAAATTTATGGCTATTCTACTTCACAGATAAGTAACATTTCTTACTGATAATATTTCAGAGAATATCTTTAATGTGATTTATGATACAATTAATTTTATGAAATTTATATGTAAGTGGTGGTATAAATTAAATAGAAAATTTAAAAAATAATAAGTTGATATTCAAAATATTAATTGAAGCATGTTTTTTAAGTTATAAAGAATTTAATTTTACATTAGATGAAACAGATAAAGTGTGATCAATTATTTGTTAAAAATAATTCAAATTAAAAATATAAATAATAAAATCTATAAAATAAACCAAAATTTCTAACCTCAAACATTTAATTAGATAAAAAAAATGGCAAAAATTAATTATTCAATAAAAATTCTATTAAAATGAATATTATTTCACCAATTAAAATTCTATCGAAATTAAAAATTTTCTAACCTCTATTATTTTATTAAATAAACAAAAACGAAAAAAATAAATTAACAAGAATGAAAATACACTTAATTTAAATTCCACCATGACTAAACCTAAGCAACAAATTTTTTAACTTCAAATATTCTATTAAAATAAAAAAAGAAATGAAAAAAAATTAATAATAATTAATTATTAAAAAGAATTCCATCAACTGAATATACATCTACTAATTAAAATTCCTTCATAATGAAATCAATATCGAAACTCTTCTAATCTCGAATATTCCCTTATAATCGATCGTTATTATCCTTATTAAACACAGAACGCAAAAACTAGCTAAATAATTATTCCAAGAGATAAGGACATTGTGAAACCTCGACAATCGAATCAGCCTCGATTCTTGTACCTTTCGCTGCGCAATGAGTGGGAAGCACGTTTCACTAACAAAGTCGTGTATATTTTTCCCTTAAACGCAATCTAATGCAGTTTCTTTTTTCGTTTTGTCCGCAGAAAGAGAAGGAGGAAGAAGGAAGAAGAAAATATTTTTTTCGGGCACGTGTTGGGCATTTGTAAAGTGATACATAAGATGGAAATCTAAAGGAGGAAGACACCATGGTGACCACAGGAACTCGATATCTCCTCTGCGGTATTTCATTCGGAAGGATTCCCGAAAAATATATACTTTTTTTATACTTTACCACGAAATAAGTAATATGATTTATTTTTTTTATTCACGGATTAAAAAATGAAATTGTTGATTGGCAAGTTGATTATTGATTTTTCTCGATGATTTTACTTTGATTGATTGATGATGACAAATTACGTGTTTTACATTTGTTATTACCATTTGCTTAAAAACAAAAAAATTCTATATTTTATATTTCACATGCAAAAATTTGAAAAATGCAATAAATGCAAAATAGTCATAATTTATGCATAACTATCTTAAATACAAAAAAAAAAATTTCATAAATATTAATACGCGTGGTGGCGAACATGATGTGAAAGAATTGCAAAATATTTGAAAAATAAAGACGTTGGAAAGGAAAAATAGAAAACAATCATAAAATCAATTAAATATCTATCAAATACTCATGCATATATGCATGTCATAATTTTACTATCTTATTAATCACACGAAGAATTTTCTATCAAAGAGAATTTCTCCATCGAGTATCTAATTATCTAATCATTCATATACGTATAATATTAAAAAATATTATCAAAATATTACGTCTTAATCATATCATGACAATCAACTAATTTTAAGAATAATTTTCATGCTTAGTATTAAAAAAAAAAATAAATATATATGTTATATATATATAAGAATTTTGAACAAGATAATATCAACATTTATAAAGAAATAATTATTTTTTGAAATAAATAAAATTCTTTTTATTCTCTAAATAAAAATTTACATGATTAATAAGATTATGAAACTATATTAAACTATATACTACGTGCATGATTAAATAATTACTCAATGGAGAAATTCCTCGATAAAAATTTGTATGATTAATGGAAAAATTCGATTAAATTAATTGTGTATATTACGAACTGATTTCTGCAATTGGAAATCACCATGGACACGGCATTGAACACGGAAATTCCATCTAGCACGATTCTCGAAAGCGTTCTCTTCGGTTTAATGAATGCTCCGGAGGAAGGAGATCACTCGAGATTATTCCTATTGTAATTCGAAAAAACATTAAGTGTTCACGGAATGTTTCTTATGTAGTACATGATACCGGCATGCAACGTTTTGTCTCATTATTACACATGCTATACTTGCTCGTTAAAAAAGGAAACAACGGTCTCGAAGGCCGTCATTACTCGATCGTCGTGAATTCCAGCACGAACCGGAATTTTTTCAATTCGATCGATTAATCAACCAATGATTTAATCCTTTCATAATCAAAATATTGTATTTATCTTGATTTATTTAATTATGATTAAGATTGCTTCTTATGACTGTAACTCTTTGAATTCTATTTGAAAAAAATTTTCACATACGATTTAATTTTTTTTTTATGCACATGATAGTATATTGTATATTTAAAAATAAATCAACAGATTTGAACAATAGATGTAAAAATTTAATCATATATATATGATGAATACTATTAAGATGATTTCAAGTTATTATAATATTTTGCAAAAACAAAAAAATAAATAAATACAATTTAAATTCCAAAAATAATTGGAATAAATTATATTAATTCTGAAAAATATTTTTTAAAACATTTGAAGATAAATATAATGATATTTTTATTAGTAGTTAGTATTATTTGCATTGTCAAGCAATCATTTTGATGCATACGCCTTTGATAAAGTTAATCATTCGGTGATAAGAAGTTTAAATTTGTTAAATTTTAACTTAATTCAACTTACTATTGTACGTGCATAATGAATTATAAAAAGTTGTTAAAGTAACTTAAGGGATTTGTACAATTTGAATATATATGAATAATAAAAATTAATGCTTATCTATAACAGTTCTGAAATGTTTATATCATCATCAATATAAAAAAAAACTCTTAGTTTTAATTCAAAAATATCTGATTATATTTTCCATTAATTCGAAAGCAAGGAACGAGAGACTATGATTTCTCCAGAGTATTCATTAAACCGGAAGAGCAACATTCATCAAGTCTCCAAGGAACATCCGTCTATTTAAGAGAAAACAGGAAAGTAGACGATCTCAAGGATGGAAATTAAAGGAATTACAAATTGTTCGTGTAACGAGACGCAGCATTATCTTTGAAAACTTT
>NW_006263353.1:2049535-2053197 GCF_000469605.1 Apis dorsata | reverse complement strand
GTAAAAAAAAAAAAAAAAAAATGATTAAGAACGAGGATATAATCTTATGGACCATTAGAATATCATCGATCTCTGTGAACAAAAGGATTCTAGAGGAATCAGGAATATTTTCATTCTTGGTATTTCGATCCTTGGAGAACGTGTTTGGAGAATGCACTTACATTGAAATTTCTCTCTAGATTCTTTAAGCCTCTTACATTGCTTCATAGGTCTTTTTGAGAAATTAAAATACCTGAGAAATATTTTTAATATTATTGATATTTAATTTCGATTGCTTAAATATATTTTCAAAGAAGTTTACAAGAAGTTTTATAAAAAATTATAAAGAAAATTCTAATATGAGTTTGGAAAAAAGTTTCATGATATATGATAATAATTGCGATTTTAAAATATAATAAAATAATTTTTTCAAGCTTTGATAAATACCTTTCCAATTGCATTGCAACAACTTTGAATTGCATTACAATTGCATACGAAGAAGTATGTAGAAACAAATTTATCCCATTCGAAGCTTTTATGAAGAATAAACGATTGATCGTTGAAATTAATAGAGATGAATCCGATGAAAAGAAGTTGGAGTTAAAAGTCGGCTAGAAAGATGAATAAAGCAGTGAAAGTAATTCGATTAATCATGGTTGATAGTTATGAATGATGATGAAACGTATCCAATTGCGTGGACAGTGGTATGGTGCTCTTAGAACGAAGAAAATCCGACGGTCCAATTAGAAGGCCCCACTATTCTGAGGGGGGGTCTTCTGATAGAACGAATCACATCGATTAAACGATCAAGGCCAAGAGCTTAATTTCCGTGAGAATAAACAAACCTAATTTCTTCTTGTGGATTTAACTTCTTCTATTGAGGGTCAATTTTCAGCATGTAATTGATTGCATTGTGTGCAATTGGATTATTTACTTTTTATTTCTTCGTATTTTTCTTATTGTTTTTAAAATATTTCACTTACTTATTAAATATATAATCACAAAACTGTTCCTAAAATTATTAAATTGTCTTATTTAAAACATTTTTTTAATAAATAAATAACAAAGTAATTTATAAAATTATTGATTGAAATAAAAATTTTTCAACAAATTCATTCTAATATTCAAATTCTCTTCAAAGAAATAATTCATTTAATCATAAAATGAATTATTGAAATACCTATAAGTCTAACAATAAAATTATTTGATCTTAATTTTTAATTTAAAATTTAATTTTCTTTTATAGTTTATGAAACATAAATATAAGATTAAATAAATTTTCAAATAATTATTATTTCTTATTCACTTAATTAATCAATTCACTTTTTTCAATTCACTCAAGGCTTAATAATAGCAATTAAATATCATTAGAAATGATAATTATTTCTAATATTTAAAAAAAAAGAATAATTTACTCACAGATGCAACAGGCTGCAAGTATTCTCGTAGCATCATCTGGTGGAGCACAATCTGGAAACACCGGCTTCAGCACATAAACGCTGAAAGTCAAGGCCACGATGGCTTGACTGCAAGGCCGCACTATCATACACTCAACCCAGAGCCTGATGAACGCGAGGAAAGGTCCGAAAGTTTCCATAATATATGCGTAATCGGCGCCTGACTTCCTGATCATGCATCCAAGTTCCGCGTAACAGTATGCCCCTACCTGTAGTGCAATAAATATTTTAAAATATATTGTATACATATATTACAATGATATTTAAAATTGTAAAGAAGAATATGATAAGAGCTTAACAAAATTACAGGTAAATTCAATTACAATGTGTATATAATACAATAAGTATAAAAAGTATTTGCACATCATTTATTATAATATTTATTATAGTATTTACATATTAATAATTGAGTATATTATATTTTATTTAATTTAATAATGTTTTTATAATTATAAAAGTTTGATATGGAAAGTGAAATTTAGGTGAAAAAAAGCTTGAAGAGAAATAGAAAGTAAAGATATGTACAAATACTTTTTATAACATGTATAAAAAATTATAAGAAGTTTTATCATGTATAAAATGTTTACATATATATGATGACGTATCGAATCATTTTATTTGAATTAATTTTAAAATTATAGGAAGTTTAAATTATAGGAAGTTAAAAGTAGAAAGAGAAAGTGGATGTTTATAAAAAAGGTTCTATTGAGAGAGTGAGTTATTTTATGATGTTATTGAACTGAATCTTCAATGTCTTTCACTTTTTATCATTTTATTTCTAATAACGTTGTACCAGAATAAATATTATAATTTATCATAAATATGTAAAAACCTCATCTCTAAGTCATGATCAATCCATTAACATATCAATCAAATATCTTCTGGAATAAACTAAAATATATAGAACTATGATCTTAGATAAATAATTAAAAGATGATTAAGATAATTCAATATATTATTAATATCAAAATATTATTTATTTTCAAATATTTCATAATTAATCTATAAAATGTGATTTAAATAGTGAAAATATAAAAATATTATAAAAATAAATAAAAGCAAATAGATATATATATTAACAGATTAAAAAATTTCATTTTAAATATATTAAAAATAATTTTAAAGAATTCTTTTCACAATTTCACTTATAGGAAAACCAAAAATAATAAAATAAAATCATCATTCTAAATTATTTTGTCAAAAGTTAAATCCATAATTTCAGAATAATTTAAATTGAAATATATAATATAAATATGAAATATATATATATAATATATAATAAAAATTACTTATTAAAAAAAAATTTAAAAGGCTCAGAAGCTTAAAAAAGCGTTGTTTCCAATATATTTCTATTTTTTTCTCCATATTTTATATTTTCAATTTCCTTTCAAAGAAAATCCAAGATTTAAATTTCAAATATAGTTTAGAGAAGTTCTTAATCTTCTTTTATTTCACCTATAAAGTGAAGAATTCTTGAGAAGCGAGCTATCGATTGGAAAGAGAGGAATGGTAGACGCACCGTGGAGAAAATACCGGAAGCTGTCCACACCAAAAGACTCGCGTTTACGCTTCCTGTATACTTGAGAACACCAGTCGGGCTAACGAATATGCCAGAACCAATAATGGAGCCGACGATCACGGTGATTCCATTCAACAAAGACATTTTTGCCTCGAGCTTGATCTCATCGTTGCCTTTGTCGGTGCTTGGAACCGGGTCGTACGGCCCTTTCTCGCCATCCTTGATACTTCCCGACTTCGACATCCTTCCTGCAACGGAACCAATAAACAAGGGTTAATTTTATTTTTATGGAAATTAATGCACTATAATTCTTTCTTTCTTCATTAAAATTTTTTAATATTTCGAAATGTTCAAGAAATTCGAAGTTTTATCATTTTTTTTTCTTATTCTTACTAATTATTTATTAAAGATCATTTCTAAATCTTTAAAAATTCATACAAGGTTCCAACTTTGTTTATTAGGCAAAAAGTATATAAAACTTTAAATATAGCAATTACAATATAGAAATTAAGAAAATGATAGATAAAAAGATGTTTTTTTAACTAAAAAGAACAAAATTTATTTACAAAATTATATTCTTATTATATTATAATTATAATATAATAATATAAACTTAAATATAAATAAGCAAAAAAATTTCATTATACAAATCATTATGTAAATAATTATAAAAATAAAAATAATTGCAATAAAAAACTTTTAAGTCT
>NW_006263353.1:2044348-2049411 GCF_000469605.1 Apis dorsata | reverse complement strand
CTTTCTTAAAGGTTTATATATTTCAATAATATCATTAAAAAATCGAAAAACTACAAAGAAATTCTATGCCAAACTTCTATATTCTATTATTTATATTCTATATTTTATTATATATTTATTATATATTTATTATATATATTATATTATCTATCCTATTCGAATTTCGATCATTTAATGAAAGAAAAATTCCAGCTGTTTTTCCATTTTTATCAACCATTCTCTTAAAATAAAAAACACTTGATCAAATTTGATAATGTGAAAAAAACATCGTATGAAATATCATAATCAAGAGAGTGAATTTTTATTCCCAATTCATTAGATAAAAAGCATGGAGAAAAAGAATTGGAAAAATCTCAACTCATTGCTACTCTACTTTTATCAGTAGAATTTCCATCTAGTTTTATTTTCTTTGCTCTGAATAATGCATTTGATACAAAGTAAGTTACTGTGGCTTTTACTTTGTAACCCAAATAACCAATTCATCTTTTCGATTTTCCATGTGAAAAGATACTTATCAACTAAAAGAAAAAACATATAAATAAATGAACACTTCTTTATCTTTTAAATAGAAAATATATCATATAGCTTTAATTTTTTATTAATTTTATTTAATAAATATTTTGAAATATTTTTTTAGAATTTATAAATAAATTGAAATTTCATTTATTAAAAAAATATCACAAAAAATTTGAAAAAAAATTTTTTAGGAAATTTTATTTAAAATTTAAGAATAGAACAATTTTTTTCTTTTATAAAATAATAATTTGCAATATATTATATTATGCAATATATATTATACAATATATTGATTCAATCAACTTTTTCATTAATGTGTTGCTTTTTTCTTGATGTTATTATAATAATAAGAAATTAGTTATGTTTTCCAAGATACGAATTAGTTTCAAATAAATATATGCCATCAATAATTGCTTTAATTAACAGGAAATGTTATTAATCGAAAAAATAAAGAATAAATTAATCTTTCCTGTCATTATACTTATTTAATTGATTATTTTATTATGTTTATCTAATCTAATTTCATTATATTATCTTTAGTGCATATGAAATGTTGTTTTTCTAAATTTAAATTTTCACAAATGGAATAAAACTAATTAGACAAACAATATTAAAATTCAACAAAATTAAAATTTTAAATTTTTAAATGCAGTTACAGTTCTATTTAAACATTTTTTAAGGAAATGTATTCAAAAATAATCTAAATAAAAAAAATATTCTTATTTTTTTCTATCCATGATCTATTCAATATAGTATTTATTAATTTTTATAATATTTTCTTTAAAAGTCTTATTTGCATATTGTTTGCATATTATTAGCATTTAATATATTTGATTTATGATATATTTTTTTATTTAAAATAGTTATAAGGAGAGAAAATTGAATATTTTATAATGATAATTTAAAAAAATTTCCACTTGTAAAAATTATAATTTTAAATAAAATATATACCAATATTAAGATATTGTATTTGCATGATTAATCAATTACAGGCATGAATAGATTGTTATCAAACAGGATCGGTTAGCGAACAGCATATGAAACGTGACTTTTGCCAGCTGATCGTGTCATAATTATTTCTTTTTTTTTTTTTAATAGAAACACTCCTTCGCGAACATGGAATTAGCCAATGGTATCTATGAACGTTAACACACACCTTTCTATCACCTGATCGGTCTTTATAATATTATTTATGCGCTGAATTCCAAAAATTTCTGAAATATTTAATATTAATTGGAAGATTATACAAACTTTATACAAACTTTATGATTCTGAAATATATTTTATTGACTTTTTTTTGAATTTTCTTCGATGTCATTTTTATTTTAAATAAATTTTTTTTATATAATTGAAAAGATAAATTTTTTTCGATCTAATATCTGCTACATATTATACTCAATACATATCATTATTGTAATCATCATATTATACTTTGTAACACAATTGTGCACATTTTTAATTAGCATGATCATATATGTTTATGTATGAGAAATTTCTTGCAACCTCTAATAAATATATTCTTATCTTCTTCATCTAAAAAAAGCCAAAGAATAAATATAACTATTAAAATGAAATAAAATTATTCATGATTTATTTCAAACATTATATTATATATTTATATTATTTTACATACAATAACAACATACATAAACATTATTCCAAAATTAAATTAAATATCATGCTATTTGTATTGAAGAATCATAAATGTCAATTTTCTATAATTTCATATCATCTTAATTTTAGAAAAAATTATAACACTTTTCTCATTTATAAAATAAAAAATTAAAATTTCTTAATAAATCCAAAAATTATTTATATTAAATTTAATCTCGCACGTCATTTCTTGCAATAATAAAATTAAAATTGAAAACGAATGTTAAATTCGGTAGTCGAGAAAATGTACGTTTAAATTTATTGATTAATTAATTTATCTGCACATATCTCATCTATATTGAATTACATCCAAGATTCAATCATAAATACATTGATCAATATACATTTTTTGACTAATATCATTTAAAGTAGACAAAATACTCTGCAATATACTTAAATTATAAAAACTAAACGCTTCTCATATTAATTTTATTCTCGAATCGATATCGATCGACCAATCGCGTCTGCAAACGTCGATACACGCCTTTCTATTACCTCGATGAAGGTAACAAACCAGTTCTTAACCCGGTATCTGTTTAACCCGCGCTATTTATCATTTTTAAATTAACAATTTAACTGTATTACGAGTTTCCTAATTATTTTCGTAATTATGAATAATATAATATAAGTAATATTTGAGTAAAAATTAACTTCATCTCGCTTTTCTTTTTTTCATTTGCATTTTATGATGTTCTTTACGATTTATTTTAATTTTTCAGAATGATTGAATAATAAATTTTTAATTAAATAATTATAAGAAACCTTTTTATAAAAATCAATTTTAATTTTTCGAATTGAATTCTGATTAATGACTATAGTTATTAAATTTTCTTTATAGGCCATATAAAAGTATATATTAAATAAAAAATACATGAATATCGATAAAGGAGGAAAAACAAGACAAAGAAAAAAACATCGAAATCAACACATATTGTCATTCTTGTACATAAATAACTAAGATATTTATGTTCTATCACAGATTTCATCGGCAAATATTTCACATTAATTCTCCTGCTGACAATGACGCTATACAAGTCAATCAATCACAAGTCTCGAAAGAAAATTCCTCGCTCTTGACAAATAGTCACGAAAAGAAATATATTAATTTTAAATCATTAACGAAGAAAATAATTTTAAACAGATAAACAATTTTATTCATTAATCTAAATTAGAATCTTTTAGAATATTATGAAATTTCACAATCTCAAAAAGGAATATAATAAAATGAATTCTAATCGTTTTACAAATTTTTAAATTAGTGTTAATCCAAACATAACCTCTGGTACTGATTTGTTTCATTTTTACTTTAAATAATAAAGAGCAAAAACTATCGATAAAATACGAAATTAATCCATTTGACATACCAAAGGTTCCATATGTGTTTCGCATCTTGCTTCTCTGTTGATCCACAAAATCCTTTCTTATTGGATATGCATGGATGAGCTGATGGAAACCGACCTTTACACTATGGGTCAATAAACGAGAAATATACACACGTGATTGAATGAAATAGGCAAGATCAACGTAAATCGTCAGCAAAGCGGGATGGAAAAGAAACGAATAATAAGATAACACGTATATAAGAAGATATCGTATGTACTATCGACAAGGAAATGGCTGGAATCGATAGTCGATCCTGCTGCGCTCGCCATTTACATGGACGATCGAAAGGCGAATTGTAATTGCATCTATATGACCGCAACGCGCAATTCATAACCTAACCACAAAAAAAGAACCGATTTATTGATTAAGTTACAGTTTTTTGTTTTTCAAAATTTTCTATGATTCACCAATAGCTTATCAATTAAAAAGGAAAGTTTAAGAATTTGTTATAATGATGTATTATTTTGGGTGTCACTTTGTTGATTACATCGGAAATAATTACATCGATATTTTTGATATCGATTGATATAGAATAATTTCTATATTAAAATATCGAAATATCGTATGTAAGTTTGCAACGCCATAAAATTATCAAAATAATTATTGATAATAAAATACGTGAAAGTCATATCATAAAGACTTTATAATAAATTATAATATCAATGATTATAATTAATTAAATATAACTATATATGAAAAATTACAACTGAATTGTTATAATTAATTAGGATAATTTAGACAATATTCAATAATCCAGTATAAATATTATGTATATGTATTTCTGAAATTGAGCACGGTTAGAATCAAATGTCAAATTATGTTGTATAATAAATCATAAAACAAAACAAATCGCGATTTGAGAAGTATATTAAATTTCGATCAGTAATGAATTGAAAACTTATGAAGGATACTAAAGAACAATGATTTACTAATAATGATTATGTCATTAAATATTCAATAATATATAGTATTTCATTTTAATAAAGATATATTATAATAAGATATATTTAAAAAACCCTATATCATAAAATCCAGAAAGATATAAAAAATTTCACTTTGAACTTTCTCTCTATATTTACCTTTTTTTTTTCTCGTATATGTATTTCGTTGCCTTATCTGTCAATATATGTAAATATAGATAAATAGCTTATTTGTATTGGAACAAGTGACAACTACTTGTTGAATCATAAAGTTGTAAGTTAACTCGACATCCTTTAGGATATTTATAGTATAAAAACAAATCACAATGAAACAACCAAATGAAAATTAAAGCTTAAAGCTTACGATTATTTTTAATATTTCATCTCGAACAAATGACGTTATTATTAGAATTTCTTTTATTGTTTGTGCATTTCTCGTATTGTTTTTATCATCTGATGATTGCTTCTACGAATACAAATAAGGAAAAGAAAAAGATAATTAAAAATCTTGAACAAGTTAATTACATAATTGTACTGTGCGTGTCTTAAGAAATCTCGTGAGAAAATACAAATGATACTGCTCTTGATAAA
>NW_006263353.1:2041141-2044116 GCF_000469605.1 Apis dorsata | reverse complement strand
TTTATCTATATATTATATTAAATATTTAATATTCAAAATAAAACCGTATTTCTTTTACAAGACTAAGTATATACAATACAGTATTCTTATACAATTAATATATTATAATTATTATTATTAAATTTATTTTATAAGAAAATTTAATTAATACAGTTAATAAATTTAGAAATTTTCAAAGATATTTTATTTTAAGGAAGGGAATTATTTATTTTATTTTAATCTTTTTTTCGAATTTTTTTAATGTGCATTTTTAAATATACTAAAATATCAATCATCAAAAACTGATTTTATAATTTATTTTCTAGCTTCTAATGAAAAGAAACACAAGTATCCCTTTTAATTCAAACTCCTAACAGTCTGGCACTTGTATTGCTTCAAGCCTTCCGTTGAACCACACATGCATACATATCGATATATAACACGAAAACTAATTGTATCACACACATTTGATACTCTATTCGGCTGTATATATGGAAAATTTGTTTCGAATTTGTTCATAGTCGATCTAGAAATCCTTTTCTTATATATTCAACGATTTCAATGTTTATCAATATCATATAGTATATAATATAATAATATATAACAATGTATTTTATCTAATCGAAGTTATATTAAAAATGATTGTAAAACTATGATATATATATATAATATGAATTTTGTTATAGTTTTGTTATAATTTTTTATTCAAAATTTAATATTTTTTCGAACCTTATAATTAAATATCATATATTACAATTATAAAATTCAAAATGACCTTCATATTTTGATAAGAAATAAAAAAACAAAATTAATTACTATATTTTACACTTAAATGACTCAGTATGAAATTATGAAAATATTTTTTTGATAAAAAACTTTATTATTTATAAGATAATATATGTATAATGATAAAATGTAATGAATGAAAAAATATACAAAAACATTTTCAATTTTCTATAGATAAATAAAAAAAATTTTTTATATATTTTTTTTAAATCAAATTTTTATTTTTATTGAAAATAATCTATTAAAATAGATTTAAATTTTAAAAAAATTTTTAATTATTATTTTGAATTAATATTGTCGTTTTATTATAAATTAAAAATTTGAGGAACAAATAGAAAAAAACGTCCCGCTCAGGTCATAATAGTTTGATGCACGTGCATTCGAAAAGAATTCCGACGAGTTTGAAGGTTCCCGAAACATTCGTGGAACATTACATCAGTTTTTATTGATCTTACACCGACAACCATAACCCTGTTATTCCGTGTAACGGGAATGTAACTTCTATTTAAAAAAATTTACTAAGAGATAACATCATATCAATCCCTTTGCGTGACACGATAATTATTATTAAAAAAGTTCTGTTTCTTTCAACATCAATCATTCAACATTTAAAACCAAACTCAATACAATATATATACGAAATATTGTAGAAAAATCTATGAAATATCAAAACTGATTGATATGGATTATGAAATTTATCAATTTTTTATTATTATGATTAATGATAATCATTAATATACTTGTCATTAATTTTTTATTTTTTTAAATTTATCAAGTTTTTATCATTACTATTTTTATATAATTTATAATATATCAGTATGAATAAACATTAATAAATATTATTAGACAATTTAGTTTAAATTTTATTTTAATTTTAATATTTCTTTTAAATAAACAATCTATATTTTAATATAATAAATATGGAAATTTTATCATTTGTATTTTTTAATTTATAATACTTTATTTTATTCAAGTTATTATATTCTCTTAAAATTTCAAAATTTGTATAGATAATATTTGTAAACCTATGATTAAAAGATCTCTGTTCTCAGGTATCAGATTGTATGTTTACCATCGACACGCTATCGACCCTACATAGGTACCTGTCAGAAATGGTAACTAAACGTATATTCGAATCACGTTGGGGATGTGTTATCGATCCGTTTGCAGGTCGATTGTTGTGATAAGGGACGAGGAGTATTTTGTAATATTATATCACCCAACACGATCGCTTGATAACATATTCAACTCGAAAATCTAGTTTATAATTAATTAACAACGAACATTTATCGCTATCTTTTGTAAATTATTAATTACGATCGTGAACAGAAGCTTCAAAATGAAAGTTAAATGAACTTGAAACGATATTTTATAATGAAAATAAAAGATATAAATAAAGATATAATAAAGCTCAATCAGCTGTACTATTAATAAAAAATCATGATTATTTATATAATTACATATAAGTTAATATTACATGTCAATTATTATTGAATATTAATTGTTATATACTATAATTATTATAATTATTAAAATTGCAATTCAGAGGTATAATATAATAATTATGCATATGAAAAATAGTATTATTTTCAATATAATCTTTAAATAATCAATTAGATGAAAAAATTTCTTGATATAGTTATAGTTTTAAAGAAAATAATTTATATTTTTATCACGCCTGCTGATAGAACTGAAACATGGACTAAATAATAGCGCATAATTTGAAAATAAGAAAATACTAAAAAAAAAGTAAGAAAAAATGAGTAAGAAAAATTTTTAATAAAAAATAAATAATATATAGCTAGTATTGGAATAGGCTAGTATTAAAATATAAATGATTAATATCATATAATTATTAAGATACATGCTTGGATAAAAAATTAATCTTATATTCTGATATTCGATAGTTTTTATATATAAAATACTTACTAAAATTATTATTAAAAATATATAAATAATTTTAAAATAAATATTTGAATAAATTATATAAATTAAGTTCAACAAATATCATAAATTTGATTTTTATAAAAGATTATATATAATATGAAAAAATAAAATTAATATAATATTTATAGGGTGCGCTAACCGATGATGGAAGAAAAGGCCAGTTTCCACTAGCGTGAATGTAGCGGCGTGGCGGGCGAAAAAATCAATAGACCACGTGGGTCGCCGACCGGGTTTTCCGAACCCAGTTTTCATCCTACGTTCTT
>NW_006263353.1:2036050-2040905 GCF_000469605.1 Apis dorsata | reverse complement strand
CAAACAAAGAATCTTACGATTCAGCAAAAAAAAAAAAAAAGGGATCATTGCCAAAGAACTAGCGACATCTCTGCAAAGAGGGTTGTTTTCATTCAACCGACCACTGTATCCGAATGTTTTCCATCATAGCTTTTACATTAATCACAGAAACTGTCGTAATATTTTATAAAAGAACATTGATAACTTATTTTTAAAAAAAATTCAAAAGATTTCAGTCAATAAACTCTTTAATTTCATTAATTTTCTTAAGAAATAATATATTATTTCTTGACTCCAATGGCGTCAGTGGCCATAACACAACTTGCATAATATAGCTCGTAACATTATCGACTAATCTAACGAGATTACTCAACGATTACTCAACTTTTATATATTTACAGTGATTCGCATTGAATTTCTGAGTTTTCATTCAATATTTATCACGTTTGTACAACTCTCCATATATATTAAACATCAATAATAAAAATTCATTGAAAATTACTCACCGAATATTCGGAGGAAACTATTTAACCCCTTAGAGATGTCTAGTGTTTCCAAATATCACTGGTCACTAATGTCTATCCTCTATTAGCGCATCATAGAAAAAAATCATCGGGAAATAAATGTCCGGTGTGAACGCGATGATCACATTCAGAGCATCATTCTTTCCTGTATTTTTAGTTCCTGTTCTGGTTAATTGACGGCTCTCAGATAGTCTAATCGGCGATGCCGGGAACCGAGGGCGGATGTGAACGAACACGATGTAGCACGAGGATGAGAGGAGCCACGAAACGTACGGCACACTGGTCGAGCTCTGAATGACTGTCGTCCAACGTTCGTTCTGTTCGTGGGCTTCGAACATTATAACATGCAGCAACGAGGGCCGGCGCATGTCGTCTGCCCTCTCCCTTTCTCTCTCTCTGCCTCTCTTTTTCTGTCTCTCTTTCCCCATAGTGGTTCTGTGTGCTTGCGTATGGCGCGTGTATCGCAGCTTCGTGTGTACACGGAACACGAGTATGAACCACGCTATGCCACCCTAAGCTCTATCGACCAGTCTATCTATCGGTCGTTCCTTTCTGACAATTATTATCTTGAATGTTGTCGAAGACGATTTCGCGGCAAGTAATTAGCGACGTCTTTTGCGTTTAAAATGAACAATGAATGGTTATTATATGTTATATGAATATTGATCGAATAGTAGCCCAGTATGAAGAGTTCAAAGGTTACTGGTCCTTTACTGATGAATGAGTTTTTCTTTTGGGAAAATAAAACTGCAAATTTGTAGCCTGATTTATAGTAATTATCTGAAATAAAATAAACTGAATTAGTATTATATTGAAGATTCAGTAGATTATTGAATTAAGAAATAATTTATTAGATTTTAGAAAATTGAATTAAAATTTATAAAAATTGAAATTGGAAGCACATTAAAATAAAAATATATTTTAATTCTAATATTGAATTGACGCTACATATATGACGTACGTATATGTGAATAAAAAATTTAAAATATTCAAGAAAAAATTACTTGCTGTTGCTATCACTTAATACATAAATCATTCATTTTTAATAAGCGTTAGTATTAACTCATCAGTATAATTTTTTGCTTATGTCATATTACGAATGATAAGAATTTATATATATTATGATTAAAATTTATATAATTATATATATGACTTTTAAACAAATATCCAAGTTATATATAATTTTATTAATGCAAATTACAATTATAGAAATCTATTCCATGTGATCATGTTTTATAATTTTTAAGATACATCAGCTATATATTTTATAAAATATTATATAAATTTTATTTCCAATTAATATTATATATAGTAGATAAAAAAATCTTATATCATTAAAATCAAATAAGTAATTGATATATCAAAATACGTGCTCCAAAGGCTTACCAGACGAACTTCAATGCTTCACACGTCTATCATGTGGTACGTAAAAGTGGTACACCTGCACGATACCACGCCAATCAGTATCGACCGCTTTATCGACTATTAACCATGGTATATGCTCACGTGCGAGCATGTGGTAAATTTACATTCTCAACCGCTCGTAAAATACCTTATGTCAGATACAGTAGGCAATAATTTACAAGATAATGCTGTCTGTTAATTCATGCATCATAATTACTGCTTTTTATTTAAATTTAAATTTTATTCGGTAAACATATATTAATATGGTAAATTATAGAAAGCGATTGATATAATAAAAATGGTTAAGTAAATTTCAAATGTTATTTAATTATTTCCGCTTCTTCGAATATCATAAGTGGTAATAGAGTAATTACATTTTGGAAGATGTAATGCTGTTTGTGGGATGAAAAATCGAAGATCGATCGAAATTGCATCGACCAATGGCATCAGCGTTCCATCCACCGACGAGTAATCAAATTACGCTTTGTCGTGGTCGAGCAATCCTGTTTTTGCTTGTCATGTAATTAAACTGCGTCATTGAACGTGTCAGGTTTATAAAATTTCGATAATCAACTTTAAACGTTCTCCATCGATGGATCATGAATTACAGTTTCTTGATCCAGATTTCTGATTAAAATTGTTATAATAAGAATTTTTTTGCATTTTTATTTTGATATTATGATTTTCAAATTATTCTCTCCAATATTTGTGAAGTAATTACATGTATATTAAGTAATGAATAGATTTGTCACTTATTAATTAATTATTAAAAATTAATCATTATTAAAAATTTTAATTTAATTATTTATGATAAATAAATTTTTATTTATTAAATTGCTATATACATATATTAGTTAGAAATAATAATGAATATTTTAACTTACTTTAACAGAATATATGTGATTTAATATTCAACGATGAGTTGAAAACACGATTTTTATGAATGACTTTATGAATATCCGAATGTTTTAGAATCGTGACAATCTGTGAATCAGTTTCATTTACTCAGACAGAGAGAGAAAATAGTAGATGAAACAATATTAATGCAATCTAGGATAATGATTGCAAGTTCCTTGAAAAAGAGAGGGAAGCACCCGTCATCGTTATGGAGCAATACGTGCTTTCCCAAGATTTTTCCTGCGAACTCGTGTTTCTTCTTTTCTTCGACTACATGTACTCAAACTGTCATCCCTGAAAATATCGTTCAATTAATATTAATTGCAGAAATAATATGAATCATGATTGATTCATCATAATGTTATTGATGTTAATTTATATGTGCATAGAATAGATTGTAAAAAAGTATTGAATTAAAATTCTTATTTATAAATGTAAATATTTTTCGATAAAATCATATTTCAGTCATTTTAAAATCATAAAATATTGCAATATTGTTTCCATTTTTATGTTATTTTATTCAAAAAACTTATAAAATTTTTTCGTCTCGTTTTTCTTTCTCATTCTCTTTATTGATAATTTTTTTGATAACTGTGTCACAATAGATTTTAGAAATTGAAGAAATAATAAAATTGCGAATTATATAAAAACAAATTATATTGATATTGAATTTATCTCGAAAAAATATTTATTATGCATTAACGTAATATTATAAGAAGAGAATTAAAAATTTCCTGAATTCCATAAACTAAATTTTTCTTTTATGATTATTAACGTTTCATGATGAAAATTGCGTCACGGAATGGTTAATTGACAATTCTATGACAAGAGAACATCGTACAAAAGAGGCATCTGGTCCAAACTAGAAGGGACTTTCAAGGGACTAATTCATCGTATTTCTATACCAGACAATCTTGCACCCCTTTAGACAAGGTTCCTCTTGCTTTGTCTAACTTCTGAAGTCCTTAGAATAGATCCAGCTGCTGGATCTTTTATGTCCTCGACAAGTTTTCGCGCTCTAACTGAACACGTGCAACCTTGAGTTTTATTCTTTTATTTTGTTTTTTGTTTGTTTTATTGTTTTATCGAAATTTGTGTCTTGAAGTATTTCTTGTAATAATGAATTTAATAATGATCCTTTTAATGTGAAAATTATTCTTTTCAATTTATTCAATTCTATGTTCAATATGTAATTTTAAATAGATTAAATAAAATTTAAAAATTGTATTTTAAGATATTTTTATATTTTTCAAAGACATTATTGTCTTTTATAAAATCTTTTATAGAATCATTATCTTTATTAATTTATGTTTCTTAAAATTGAAAGATTAATAATTATTAATTAATAATTTTTTGTTTTTGTAAAAATTATATTTTGAAATCCATATATAGAATTTTTTAGAAATTTTAATAACTTTATATGTTTAATTCATAAAACTTTATACTTTCAAATAAAATTTAATAAATAAATCAATATGTAAGTATATTTTTTTCACATATATTAATTTCATATATATTTATATTTAATAGTTAAATCTTATGAAATCTTATAGTTATGCAAAATACATTACATATCTAATAACTATATAGTATAATTACTATAAAAGCTTTAGACACTTAGCCACTGTTCCTTTGAATATACGATTTCATTACATTTCAACGATAAGCATGAAATTACTAAGTATAATTGAAGGAACAAGATTATATAACTTACAGATATCGCCTATATGTCATATAAGAATTAATGATTTTTGATCAAATTTTCTTTGCGGTTCATGAAGATTCATTTTCTCCTATATAAATAATTTCGATTGGATTTATTAATCCTTTTGGATTAATTAATTTTGGATTTATTAATCCTTTATGAAAGTTTATCTCTCTTCCTTTTCAGAATCGAAATAATATTATTCCTTATATATTTTTTTTTATTATATAAATTATTTTCTTTTTCACCTAAAAAGTTAATATTAATTATATTTCATAATATTATATTATATTATATGATATTATATTTTTGTAAATTATAATTATTATATAAATATATATATAAT
>NW_006263353.1:1987543-2035532 GCF_000469605.1 Apis dorsata | reverse complement strand
AATAAAATAAAAATATAATAATTATATAAATATAAAAATTAAAACAATTTTCCAGTATTTCTTTTTTAAAATGTCTGAAATAAAATTCCGAAAACAATATGTAACAATCTAATAAAAAGAAATAAGCAATATATAAAATACAATTTTAATGTTTTTTCTTTTTTTTGTTTTGAGTTTTAAACCGGATTTTTACGGAATTCTTAGAAATAAGTCATTAAATATACTAATATCTGACGATATCGATTATCATGTAGTTCTAAAGATAATACAAATAATTGCATCTATCAATTTTTCATTTTTTTAAAAATTTTCATTTCAAATTTAACATTATATAAATTAACATTAGAATACATGGAATAATAGAAACTATTTTTTAAAGAAATAAATGACATGAAAATATTATTCTCTGAATGAATTAAAATTGGATATTAATGATTTTAAAATAATATATAAAAGAAATTAAAAAATTAGAATAGAAATGAAATTAAAAAATTAAATTTGTCTTTTATATGTTTATTATATTAAAATTATAGAAATAAGTTTTCTCAAAATAAAATGTGAAAATAAAGCATTAATTAATAAAGCATTAATAAATAAATAAAGCATTAATAATGTTTAAAAAAGAAAATCAATTCGAATGATAAATATTATATATCAATTATATAGTATTAATAAATCAAGCAAACAATAATGAGATATTTATCTACTTTAAGAAAAAATAAAAAAGAATAATAAAACTATGAATAAATTTCCTTAAGAATTTAACTAAACTAAATAATTGAAGAAAAAAAAAATATTTTTAATAATGTAGAAATATATAATAAATACATAAAAAATATATATATATATAAGAAATATAATAAAATTCTAAAATTAAATCTTTCATTGTGTAAAATCTTTAAAATAAGAAATTGGCAATACATTATAATAAGAGATCATAGTAGATGATGATGAAAATATAAATTATAATTAAAGTATAATTTATAATCTGTTCGTTCATAATAACATAAGAAATGAATTTCATTCAGTGAAATCTTCTTGTATTAAGAATTTATATTAAAGATATGATACACGTTTCCATCAATAATTGTTGATCTGATAATTACATGATGAAAACATGATGAAAAAAACCAAAGTATATTTTATCTCTATTTTAGATGCGAAATATTATTATTTTCATTAGCATTGAAATGAAAATGTTTAGTTAAAAAAAAAAAAAAGATTCTTTCTTTTAATTACGCTTTCTTTTAATTACTTCTAATTAATAAAGTTTTATAAGTTCTAAATTGAAATTGTTCTATGACAAAATTATTTTAAAAAATTAGTAATTATTATAAAAATTTTGTATAACACATTCATTATTGACCAAATTTTCATTAGCTATATTATATGCTAAATATTTTCTATGAAATTTATTTTTATATTACAAAATGTTAAAGCTTTTTTAAAATTTTATATTCCATTCTAATTTGTATCATAATGTAAATGATTAATTCTAACATACAAAAATTAAAAAATTATTTCACTATTAATTTTTATCAAATTTCATTGCAAACTTTAAAAAATTTGTAAAATATCTTCTCACGAATTTATAAAATTTCAGGAAAAAATGAAGAAAGTTATATTTTTTTATTATTGCTTATTGATGTAAATTTTTTAATGAAAATTTATTATATAAAAAGACTAACAAAAATTGAACGAGGAGAAATACCGCGAATTTGATGGCATTGATGGTTTCTTGCGTAGGTTGTCCTTTTTATATGACGTCACAGAATCAATATGCCATTCTGAGCGCACTATCTACGTCATCAATAGTACTTTGCCTCTTGATCGTATTCAACTACTAGAAACAAGCGTACTATGTTACCATCACCTGAACTTGTTCCTCTAATGCAATTTATCAAGTACTCAGTGTTGTAAAACGAGCGAAAGACATTGAATTAGTTGAGAAACAAGATTGCTCCTTTCTATCTTAATTTTACTCCTATTCAATTGTAAATCCTTGATAAGAAGTTGCAAATGTAACTTCGAGTTCGTAGTCAAAAGATAAAAGTGATTCTTTGAATAAATTCTATAAAAAGTTTGAAAATATATAATTCTATCATTTATAAATTATCTAATTGTTATATTTATTAATTTCGGAAATAAAATTGATTAACAAAAAGAAAAATTAAAAGATAAAATTAAAATAAAAGAAAATTGATTAACATTATAAAAATAGTATAGTAATAAATATATTCTTTTAAATTCTCAAAAAAATAGAATTCTTTGCTTGTCACAATAAATTTTTAATGAATTAACAATAATTGTCTTTGTATTCTTTATTTCAATACAGAGTTAACCTCTTATTTATGTTGTTTACCTGACAATTTCAATCATAATCTGTCATACAAATTTAATTCTTAAAAATATTCCAATAAATCTCACTGAAATAAAAAAATAAATTTATTAAAACTTCACTTTTATTGTTTTAAATTTATTAAAACTTCTTTGTGTGTAAGTTTATTTAATCTAAACAAAAATAAAATATCTAGATTTATTGTTATTCACAATGATTATTGTGATTTTAATTGCTGATGATGGAACATGTAATTAAAACGGCAAATAGCCATAGATTTCGAGAAACGTTTATATAATTTGTAAAATAAATCAATTGTTGTTGAATATCGTTCTCTCCAAACATATCAATTTTTCAATTTAAGTAAAACTTGTGACTATGTCTAGACAATTCATCTAATAATAATGTTAATAAGAATATTTTATTCTATTGTGAACAAACCATTTTATTTCTTCATCTTGCTCAATGAATAACACAGGATGAAATTGTTAATAGGAAGCGAAAAATATGTCTTCGTTGTGCGAGGCCAAAAATTTGTATTTCCATCGTAATTTATATCGTAGATGAAATTTTACTCTGCGAAGAAACAAAAATTCTCGATTTAAATTATTTTTGTAATATTCATTGATACTTATCAAATCATAAAAATAACATTTCTATTTCAATCCATCTTGATTATTCGTATAATATAATACTATTCACAATAGTTTTTTGAGATATCGATTATTGCGATTCGGAAAGATAGATAGAGAATTGTTTCAAATTGATTTTATTAAAATCTATCATAAAGTGGAATTGATCTGTTTTAAAAAAATCTTTAAAAATTTTTTTTTTTTAATAAAAAATTTATAAATATATCTTAATCTATAATATATGTATCTATAATATAATATAATTAATTAATCTATGCTTTTACTTTTTTTATATTAAACTTCGAATGATTTGAAATCTTATAAAAGAATTTAAATCCTATATTAAATTTTTTATAATACTATATAAATTTTTTTGCACAAAATTTCAGAATTTACGCTGAAAATTGTAAAAGACAGGATCTGAACAGATAGAACGGATCTTCTATTCCAATATTACAAATATTGGAAAACTATATTATAATAACTAAAAAAAAAGTCAAAAAGTTAACAATTAAAAAAACATAAGAAAAGAAATCATCAATCAAGAAGGAACAGAATCTTTATACAATTGTCGTATGATATTTATTAAAGATTAGGAAACAATTGAAAGAGAGAAAGGATTTTATTTTAATCTCCATATTCAAGCAATTAAATAAAAAAAATTTTATTAGAATAAAAATTTTTTGTTTATATTGATTTTTATTGCATATTAAAATTTAATCTTTGATTTCTATTTCAATTCATATTTTATTCCAATTTAATTTGCATATAATTGTTAAATATTTAATATTAAAAAAGTATTGGAAATATTAAATTCTTCATCGACAAATTCATTCTTTCCGCTATTTTCTTGAAAAAAATTGTAATAATATCATGACAAAGAATAATGAGCATTGTTGAAGAATTATAATTTATTAATGAAAGATGTAAAAAAATTTGGTTATCAATTTCATTATACAAAGATTATATTTCTTTATGATATCGTCATGCTAATAATGTAAATCGCATATTTCAAAGTTCTGACGTTATATTATATGCTATCTTAATATATTCTTTTTAATAAATACTATATGTTTAATGATTTCTTTATAAAAATAGAATTACTTACGTTACATACTTATATCTGTTTCTGCGAAAAACTGATGAATGATATATTGATATATGGTATGTAATAAAATTACATGCAATAACAAAAAATTATTTTCTATCTTTTTAAGATCCTATAAATTTAACTTAAATTATAGTTTTTTAAAATTTATTCTAAATAAATTATCTAAATAATTGTATCTAAATAATCATATACAAATTCAATTAAAAATAGCAAAATAATATCTATCTATAAAAATTCTTTATTATGGTCGATAATAGGCATTTACTGCCATCTTTTGATAAATAATAGAATTCGTTTTCTAATGTTGTTGATAGGCATTTCTTTGTGTGTATAAGCACGTGCAATATGAGGGTAACCTTACTTTTTAATTAATGTGAATAAAAACAATAAAAAAACAATTTATACGTGTGAATTAAAAAATTTTGATATATTATTTAAAAATAAAGTATAAGAAATGGGGAAATTTGGGCCACGATTAGGTAGCCGGAAGAATGCAAAACGATGGTCAAAAGGTCAAAGCTCCAGTTCTAATCCTGAAACTAAAAAACATCGAGAACAAGCAACATGTTTATTTTTTAAGGATCCTGCAGGTATTTATTAAGAATTAAAGATTACAATTTTTTAAAATTTATTTTTCTCAATTTTATGTCATTTAATTTTAGTTTTAGGAAAACCTGGTATAACGAAAGAGGATTTACAAAAACATAATGCTATTCAAGGAATTGAGCCTCAATTTGAGAAACTTGGTCTTGATGAAGAAAGTAATTGGGAAAATACTACAGAAAATACTGCAGATACATTTGCTACTAATTATAGTAATTGTTCAAATGTATCATTTAGTAGGTAAATAGTTAATTGTTTTTAAAGAAGTATTACATATATATCTATAAATATTCATAAAATTTGAAAGAATATTAAAGAATATTAAAGAAATAACAATTTTGCAGATTTTTAAATCATTTTCAATCAAATTCAGTCTTGCATAAAGAAATGTTAGCTGTATTATCTGCTGTTACAGAAGTTATAAAACAAAATGGTGGTAATGAATCTTCTACAGAATATTTTGCTGCATTGGTATATATTAATATATAAATTGATTTAAAAAAGAGATGTAAAATGATAAATAATTATTAAAATGATAATTATTAATATTTTAGATGAGCACTTTGGAAGCAATTGAATCAGAAACATCAATTGCAGCTACACTATCATTATTAGGCATGGGTTTAAAAACTGTACCAAAGAATGTCCTAAATATTCAATTTGGAGCTGCAAGTAAAATTTTCTTAGATATTCTTATCAAACATGCAACATCAGATGAATTTTTGATACTTCGACATGTAAATTTTTAATTAAATATTATATATAATATTATTATAATAATTATACTTAATATAATATTATAATATATATTATATAATATATATATATTATAATATATATTATCTATATTTTTACAGTGTATTCATTGTTTATGTTTGTTGCTTCGAGTATTAGAACCAGCTGCATGGTCTAATTCATCTACAGTACAAGTATTGGAATCTGTTTTATCATTTGTTGTATATTGTAAACCAAAAGTGAGAAAATCGGCACAACATGGAATTTGTGCCATATTAAAAGGTTAAATAAAATATATAATATAAATAAATTTTGATAAATTTTAATATTATGATAATTATAGGAAGTGATATCATGAAAGCTGATAATCCACCACAATATCATCCAGCTACACCATATATTGCAAAATTTTGCATTAGCCAATTACAACTTGATTCTGAATCCAGTGGAATTACAAATGTTCTTCATATTCTTACATTATTGAAAGATATTTTCCATCATTTACCTACAAATTATGTAAAGGTAACTTATTAATATGTTTTGAAATCTATAAAACATAGAACATTAAGTTAATGTAAAATTATTAGTTTTATTTTTTACGGGCTTTTTTATCTATCGAGTACTTTATCAAATATCATTAAACAATGTTCTTGCTTAATGAAGTACAATAAAATGAAATTTTTTTATTCGTGTCGAGTTTTAATTGGAATATTTTAGATAAAATTTTTTATTTATATTATGCAATTAAATATTTTCATTTTTTCAGATAATTAGTGAATCTTTATTAACACTTATGACATTAAAAAATGTATTAGTAACTTCATGTTGTTTACAAGCTTTTCATGGTTTGTTTGTTTCTCGACCGCCAAAAACTATTCTTTCAACACAAATAAATGGACAAATTATTACTGCTCTTTATGATTATCAACCTCCATCAAGTGATACACAACCAACTTTAGCATGGTTGACTGTTATGCAAGAAGCACATTTAAATTTAGCCAAGTAAATAATCATTTTATTTTTGAAATTCTGTATTTTAAATTTTATTGAAAAAATAATTATTAATTTATTCTTATTTATTTTTTATTTTTAATTTACAGTGTTTCTTTGAATTTATGCGCAGTTCTTCTTCCGAGATTATTTGAAAAATGTATGCAATTATGGCTTTCGGATAAATCAAAAATTATAGCTGGCTCTTCAAATACAGTAAAATTATTATTACAGGATTGTATTAGTAAAATGTGTGAAAATGAAGAAACAGTAAAAAGGTAAAATTAAATTTTTTTTAATATGCAAATTCATATTTTATTGTTTATATTCTAATTTATATTCTATTTTAGTTTTAAAGATACTATTGACCAAATAATTTTTATGATGTATAATGCATTGGGTTATCAATATTTGGAAGCATGGTATCACATTCTTCATTTAATAGCCTTACTTTTCCAGGTAACATTTATTTTGTCTTCTTTTTTATCTTTTTATTACTAATTTATATTATGTATATATATATATAAAAGTAAATGTTTTTTTTTTATTATAGATAGTTGGTAAACCAAAAAGTAAACAATTGATGGATATATTAAAAAGATTAGCTGATTTACGTGACTCTTATAATTTTGCATCAAAAAATGATGCTGAATATGCTATTGGAGCTGCAATAAGAACTCTAGGCCCAGAAGCAGTATTAAATTTGATTCCATTGAAAGTGAGTAATCTCATGTGATCTCAAATACACAAAATTATTATTTTATAAGTATATAATAAATTTTTTTCTTATAGGCATCGGATAATGTAATTAATTTAAAAAGAACTTGGTTACTACCATTATTGAAGGATTGTGTAATAGGTGGATCACTTACTTTCTTCACAGAAACATTATTACCTCTTGTTTCATTCTGCGAGTAAGTATTTAAATTATTATATCTATAATATATCTATAATATAATGTTAATTATAATTAATTCTAGAAAAAAAGCGACGGAACCTATAGGAGGAAAAACTTATGAGTTTCTCATTTGCCAAATCTGGGCTATTTTACCAAGTATATGCAACAATGCCACTGATGTAAAAGAAAATTTTAAGGTATGTATCATGTAAAGTATGTACATACAAAAATATAATTTAGTATTATATAATTTTTTTTTTTTTTAGAATATTGCTCGATTACTAGGAACAACTTTCAATGAGAAAAAAGAATTAAGAATGTCAATAATGAGTGCCTTACGAAGGTTAATAATGAAAGCAGTCGAAGATGATGATAAAGAAGATATATCTGAATTAGCTAGATTTGCAAAGAATTATCTACCACTGTTTTTAAATTTATATACTACTAAACCAAACGGAACTGACGAAGAAGGACAACGTTTTGCAACATTTGATACAATGAAGGTATGATCTTTGAATATAGAATACAATGTTCTTTGAAGAAATTAATTTTTTATAATTATAGGTATATCTTACAATTACAAATAAGGAGTTAATACATGAATTATTTGATCGAGCACTATGTAGATTAAAAGAACTTAATGCTGACGATTTTTTCAAAGAAAGCATTCATGATATAATAAGATTACTTGTTGAATATACTGATATTGATAGATTAAAAACTTTTTATGATATGTGTATATTATCTATTAAAGAAAGTTCAAATATTAAGGAACAAAAAAAAGCATATAGGTAGTCTTTTTTTAAATATCTATAATTAAATATTTTACATTAAATATAATTAAATATTTTCACAAAAAAAATTTCACGATTTTGTTATTCTTATTTTTAGATTTTTGGAAGAAGTATGTGGTAGTGAAAAAGAAACATGCAAAGAGTTTGTAAATCAATATAGACGTGAAATACAAAAATTATTAATATCCTCAGCCACTGAAGTTGCAAAACCAAGCAGAGGAGTAAATATTGACTTTTTTAAAATTTTATTAATATATAAATTTTATATTATAAATGTTATTAATTTTAAAAAATTAATATGATAAAACAAAATTTATTTTTTAATCAGGCTCGAATAAGATGTTTAACTCATCTTATCAAAATTCATCCACAATTAGAAAAAACTAAATTCTTAGAAGCCATTGTTCCTGAAACAGTAATATATTTAAAGGATATAAATTTAAAATGTCGAACGTCTGCGTATCAACTATTAAACACTATCGCCGAGAAATTTTTAGAAAATCCTACACATCTTAAAGATTATATTAATATGCTAATGGTTGGTTTAGGTGGTGTACAAAAGTATTGTGCTGCATCTATACTAGCACTTGCCTCTATTACTTATCATTATAATGGTATAATTTATTTGAAATTAATATTTAATATTTTAAATTAATATTTGAAATTATAATTTATTAAAATAAATATTTTGAATAAAATAAATAATATTCATAAATAATATTATAATATCATAACAGGATCTTTGGGTGTAGATACAATTAAAGAAATTTTAGAACATACATGCAAACTTGTTACATGTCCTACAAGAGAAATTGTAGAAGCTGCATTATCATACATTAAAGTTTATATTACTGTGATGCCATCTCCTATTGTTGCTTCGACTTTAACTAAATTGGTAAGTAGAAATATAAATAAATAACCTGAAAACTTAATTAATTTAATTAAAGAATTGATTTAATTATAGATGGATGCTATATGTGGGATGACTGATGATTGTCATAGACATTTTCGACAAAAAGTACGCGATATTTTAGTAAAATTATTGAGAAAATATGGAATGGATACAATTTCTGTCATGATTCCAGTCTCGAACACGATATTGCATAAAAGATTGAAAAATATGAATAGAATTGAAGAAGCAAAGAAAAAAAAGAAAGAGATGAAAAAATCAAACCAACAAGAAATCAATGAAGATAATGAATTTAATGCAAAAAGAAGACCAAAAAGGTAACTTTAAATTTTTTTATTGAAAATTGAAATATTTTTCTTGAATCAAATTATTATAATCTTTAATTTTTAATCTTTAAAATATAGTATAGAGGATATATTGGCAGATAGTGAAGATGAATTTGAAGAAATGGAAAATAAAGAACCGAAGAAAAAAAATAGAACATCAAGAAAGGACGTTTGGATTCAAGAAAATGAAGAAATTGTTGATCTCGTAGATCCTGCGGCTGCTCGAAATATATCAAGTGAGTGTATTTTTAAAATTTAGTTAATTAAAATTGCTATATATTAATATATAATATTAATAATTATAATTAACTACATAAAATAATGTTTTCAGCAACACAACCTAGAGCCTTAAATTCCAAAACAGTTGCAAAGCCAAAAGATCGTGGATTTAAAACTGCATCAGATGGACGTCTTATTATCACATTAGATAATGAAAAAGCTGATGAAACCGAAATTAAGAAAATTAAGAAAAAAAAATCTCCATTATTATTGCACAGTGATTCAGAAAACGATTATGGTAAAAAAATATAATTAAGTAAGAACATAAAATAAATCAAAATTAAACGAACAAAATTGATTTATGTTTTCAGAAGAAAGCAATGATGATGCTGAATCAGTAATTACATTACAAACAATGAATAGAAAACGTAAATTTAGTGAAAATAATGATAACATTAGTGTAAGAACTGGATCCACAAAATATCAAGGTAATACGATTATAATTTAAGACATTTTTTAATTTTGATCTATAATTTATAATAATTAAAAATTTATCATTTACAGCGGGAGGATCTGGAATACATCGACAGTTAAAAAAAGCAAAAATGGAACATTGTATTCCAGGAGCAGAATACAAAGCACCAAAAGCTGGAGGTGATATTAAAAAGAAAGGCAAACCAGATCCATATGCTTATGTACCTTTATCAAGAGCAGCATTAAATAGAAGGTAAATAAAAATATTTAAAATCTCTATTCAAAACTTATCATTAGAATAATTTATATTTTTCATTTTCAGAAAAAAGAAAAAAAATATAACTAAATTTCAGAATATTATTAAAGGAGCAAAAAAAGGTGCAAAAACTGGAGTGAAAAATAGAAAAAATTAGAATTTACTTGTGAATATATATTGCTATAATATAATAAATAATAATACTTATAATTCATAATTATAATGTTTTCATTAAATAATAATAAAATATATATATATATAAAACTGTATTACATGATAAAATTTTAATTAAGATTGAATTAAAATCTTTGATAATTTATTGTATATTAATATTATCAACTTATATATACTTAAATAATTAAAATATTTTCAATATCAAAATAAATTCATAACAAAGTTAGAAAATTTTTATAATATTATTTATATAATCTATTTATTAATAATTAGGGTTTACAAAGAAATTTTTGTATAAAGATTATTTAATTATTTAATTTAATTTATATATTTCAATAGAGCAAATATTGAAATCTTTACAACTGATAGAAAATAATTTAAAAATAATTATATTAAAATAGTGACTGGTTTTCTTTTCTGAAAGAAAATAATTAATACATAATTTATATTAAAAATGCTACAATTAAACATTTTCCTTCATTCTAAAAATATTTATACATTTTTATCAATAAAAACTCACATTTTCTTTAACTTTTAT
Source organism: Apis dorsata (assembly GCF_000469605.1). Lineage (NCBI taxonomy): Eukaryota > Metazoa > Arthropoda > Insecta > Hymenoptera > Apidae > Apis > Apis dorsata. Next base: position 2,024,534 of record NW_006263353.1, on the reverse strand, counting down.
TAACTCTTCTTAGGCAACATATTTTCTAGCTCTCCAGATTCACTCATTTCCTTTATAATATCCAATCCTCCAATAAGTTCTCCATTTATATACAACTGAGGATATGTAGGCCAATCACTAAATTTTTTAAGTCCTTCTCTAACATCATTATCTTGTAAAATATCAAATGATTGATAGTCTGCTTTATAAGAATCTAGAATAGAAACTATTGTTCGAGAAAATCCACAACGTGGATTTATTGGAGATCCTTTCATGAATAGCATACAAGGTGCTTGATTTATTAACTTCTTTAATCTTTCTTCAAGATTTTCTTTTGGTTTATATGTTTCAATTGAAATAGAATCTTTTTTGGACAACTGATGTTTGATTTTGTCTGCTATAGCAGAAGGGTTAGCTCCATCGACTCTATCGAGTATAGTATCGTTTCTTGTGAAAATAATTGTTGGTACTGCACTGATACCGGCTTTTAAAGATACATCAGGAATTTTTTCAGCTTCGATTTTAGCAAATTTAACTTCTTTATACTCGGTTAGTTTGCTCATTTCTTCGATCACATCATTTATCTGCGAACATTGATCAGCCCATGGCGCGTAGAAATGAATGACAGAAAGATCTTGTGACCTGACATAATAAACAAACATGAACTTGAAAGTAACACATATCTTAAATAATAAACATGTCTATAAACAATATATATATAATTTTGCTATTTTATCATGAAACTATATCGAAAAAAATTCGTGACTTCTGAATCTTTCATATCGAATGAAAAGAATATTAAACATTTATATTTTTATTATATCAATCTATTGCATCATCTAAAAACAAAAGATGAATATTTTTTTTGATTATAAAACAGTAACTTTAAAATATAAATTTTGATTTTTTCACAACAATATTAAGGAAGAAAAATAGAATAGGTTATGTTATTTCTAAAATTGTATAAACTTATATTTACTCACTTAACATAATTTTCATATTCTTGCTGAGAATTAAGATTAGTGACAGACATTCTGTCACGTTCTTTCTATTTTTGATAAATACGCAAGAATATTAAAAATAAATATCTTACAAATACATCCACTCACCACGACAGCGTCTACGCGACTTTCAATATTGTTCTCATGGAGGTTTTATATTCACAAATGCAAAACTTCTGCTTCTGCGCAGAAGTTTGCTAATCCACTATGTGCTGCAATAAAATAATTTGATTTTAATAAAGTGTTTTTATAATATAAAAATAATATTAATGTGTCACTTATTATTTAATTACTGTTCTTTGTTGCTCCACAATAAACTAAAAATGAAAATAAATCTTATTTTAATTAATTTGATACATTTATTAAGTAAATTATATATACAATTTTTATTCAAATTTTTTAACAAAAAAGTACTCGTTATTTATAAAGTTAAATAAAAAATCTGACTGAAAACAAAAAGCTATAATTTAAATAAAAATGGCGTGAAATAAGAAATTTATCATACAATGTAAATTTGACTTTAGATTTATGGTTCTCAATTATGATCTTAAAATATTTTAAAAGATTTTAAATTTTCTAAATTATTAAAATTCTAAAATATGTCTTTAAACAATTGTTTTTAAACAAATAAAAAATGTTTAATATAAAACAAATATTTTTTTTATTTTTTTTCTAATTATAATTATCTTTTAAAAAAAGCTTTAAAATAATATTATAATGAATTTAAAATGTTATTTTAAATTTTAATAAAGTTAAATCTTTATAATTTTACAATCATTCATTAAATACTGAAATGTCAAAAAAAAACTTATATAAATTGAGAATCACTGGTACTAGATTGTGTCAGATAAAACAGGTGCACTAAAAGAAAGTGGCCAATCGGAGTGTCGATGGGTAGTTCGTCATACAAAGCGTATAAGACAGTCGTCATTGAACGTTATGAGCGGGAGGGAGGGGGGTAAGGGAAGAAAATACGAAGCAGCAAGGGCTGTCAAGATACCTCGCCCACAAAAAGTAGATGCAGATGCGACCGGACGGTGAACACGTGCGACGCTTTTTTGTGACGGACGCATGAACACGCGGTGCAATGTTCAAAAAGTTGTCGCGAAGCGACGCCCTTGAGAATATATCCAATTGGAGCACCAATGATGTGTTGTGCCTACTTCGAAAGGTGAGTAAACTCCGATTCAAAGTGATCTTTGGCATTGTCAGCAACAAATTTCTAAAGTGAACGAATCAAAATCTCAAATGATTTCATAAATCATATGAAAACACTGAATATTTTCTTCTTCGAGTTTATTTATCTTAACAATCGAATATTTAGGATGTGTATATTAAATTCTATTATTTATAAATTCATTGAAATAAATTCATTTCATAATAAATAGTAAAAGAAAAATGTAAATAAATTATTTATATAAATATATTATAGATAAAAAAATCAATAAGTATAAGTTATCCTTTTTTATTCGTGACACGAATGGTTTAGTACTTTGCAAACTGTCAAATTGCATGACAGAATATTGAAAATGAGATACAAATAATGTTTCATATGTATATTTTTAATTAGTACAAAATGAATAGGTTCATGTATCACATTGTATTTTTTTTTTCATATTTTAAAATCGTGGGACTAGAATATTAAAACTATTGAAATGTGTGAACAAGATTAAGCCGATGAATGTATACCGACTGAGTATACCGAGTATATTGAAAGCATTTAAATTCTAATTCAAAATTATACTAATGAAATAAAATAATATCAATAAATCAAATAGAATAATATAATTATAAAATAAAATGCAATAACGCAATTGTTAAAAGCAAGAATCATTTAAGTAATCTTAAAATCACAGTACATCTGCTATTTATCATTCAATTTTATATAATAGATCTTTAAATGACAAAACTCCAACGCGTTTTTATTTCACACTATAAAATTAACATAATCGAAAAATTTGTCATCAAATATAAATTTAATTTTTGCAAAATATTTAGAAATATCAATATTAATCAATTTAATATATAATTAATTATTAATTACTCAATTTAAACTGATATAACAAAATACAAAGGAAAAGAAACTTGTATCTATTCATTCTGCACTTTGTTGTCCTAATAACGTAAATATTTGTACAAGATATAGTATATATGCATGTTATCAGTAGTGCACATCCTGTTTGATCGAAGAGTTTTTTCTTTTACAGAACGGTCTGGATGAATGTTGTAAAGCCATTGCAAAACGACAGATCGATGGTGACGAATTATTGGTGAGTAAATCCGTCTGTTAAATCTGATATCAGTCATCATCATGAGTTCTTTCCCTGTTTTGTTCACGTTTCGCTAATGTCTATGTCATCTATGAATATATATAATAATATTTAATAATACATTGATAATTATAATATATTATATGGATTGGTAATAAAACGTTTATGAAGATGACTCCATTTGTTATAAATTAAATTCTAAAAAGATAATTATTAGCCTATTCTCATTATTTTTAAAGAAAAAGCATTGCAAAAATTTTCATTGAAATATCTATAATAACGTTATCTGAAATGACCATAAATTCTAAAAAATAATTATTAATTCAAATTTTCTTATACTTCGTAAAAATACAAACAAAAAGAAATTAAGAAAAGAAATTATTAGAAATTTTTTTGTTAAAAAAAAAATCTTTGATATTAAAAAGAATAATCAAAGACTTGTCACTTTCACTAATTAATTGAATAAAAGTAAAGTTTGAACATTGAACATTATTCGCATACTGCCAAGTCACACAATGCAAAGAGAAACAAATTTCTAATCGGTTGAAATAAATAGAAAACGTGGGGATAATGCAATGAGCAAGTTTCATTCATAATTCGTGTCGTTACATATTTCGTTTCCAACTGGCGCGTGCTTCTTATGTTCTTCTTAATTAATTGTAATTATTCCAGCACTTGACGGAAGGGAAACTGGCGCTGTGGAAGAGTGACCTCACGCGTCCACTGATATGGTAAGAGAACGAAATATCAGACATGTCTCGTTTCTCCGTAAAATGTGGTGGAACAAAGTGGACCCGTTCTTGTGACCAAATAGAATGTTGATGTTCGTTTCACAGTCTAACGGTTCTTCTTCACATCTCCCTAAGACATTCTTTCGAATCGTGATCGCTGAATAATTATCCATACACATTTAAACGTGTTCCATAATTTTCGAAAGTATACTGTTCAGAATAATTAGAAGATTATCCGACTGAATGAATTTATTACTCAATTAGATCTTAAATATAGCATATATCTTCAGCATTGTATGCTATACCTTAAAATCGATGATTAGAAATCAAGAAATGATCTTATATCTTACACTTTTTAATACTTAGAAAGTATTATTTTGAAGTAACTGGAAATGGAAAAAAGAACTCACATGTTTTACATTCTTTAATTATTTACAAAATAATAAAATTAATAATTTATCTATTTATTTAATTTTAAATACATAGGCCAAGTTTTTGTTATAAAAAGTATAAATAGAAAGATGAAATATGATATAATATGAAACTGGAAATAGAAAAATTTCATATTTTTTTTAGATCTTCTAGTTACTTATATAGCAATAATATGTCTTTTGTAATATAAATTTTTGGAAAGTGTTTGTTACAAAAGATATAGATAGAAAAATAAATTAATAAAATAAAAATAAGTTAATATTTTTACCTAAAAATTATACTATTACATCTCTCTATTATTTCATAGATATATTTTTAGAATTTCTTATTTGATAATTCTTGGAACTTTTATTTTCAAAAGAATCACGTCATTCTATTAATAAATACCACGTTTTAAAATTCCAAAAGAAAATATACTTTTCAAATGAAAATATAAATTTGAACAATATTCAGGTGCCACAGCATATGTTCTACTTCTATTCTATTGTTGAACTCCATAGAGAAATTGTATCGACATTAGAGACTGTACATATATAGAGAAGACAAATTGTTTGCATTCTATTGATATTACAACAGCTATTCCATCCTATCATTCTAAGCGTCGCGGTGGCTTAAACCGGTGAAAAATTTGGCGAGCGATGATGCTATAGAAAGCGTCGCCGGACGCAGTATGCATACCAAGAGGAAGGTTCAATGGCTTGAGTGGTGAAATCAAAATATGCTGTGGTTAGTATTTCCGAAGGCCACGTTAAGACCGAGTGGCCCCCGGTTATACAAACCGGTGCAATAAGTGCGTAATTCTATCGTGTGGGATGTCCTCACGATCATTCAATATCGCTACTGACGCCACGAAATTTATCGTCTTCTTTTATTAAGGAAATTCCACTTGACAACAACGCGACTGTTAATGCGACGACATTAGTATGCTATTTGTAATTAGATGATAATGTTTCTAAAGAATTCGAAAGTTAAATAATAAAAATGAACGAAATTTTTTACTTAATTATGTACATACGATAATTAAACTGATAAATACAGATAATATTGAAAAATTTAAATATATAAAAATTTATAGAATATGATATGTAACATAAGATATAAAAATATCCAAAATAATATTATGCTATATGGAATATAAAATAAATAAATTCTTCACTTTCTTTTCTATAATTGTGTTTATAAAAATTTATATAAATATTCATAATTTAATGATATTAATAAGAGATGAAAAATCTAATTTGTATATATATATAAAAATTTTAAATATTTTTTAAATAGACTAATTTATTGATCATTTTTTATTATAATTAATTTTTTTGAATAGAATATCAACTAAAAATTTTTAAAATATTCAATTTTTTAGGAATCTTTGGACATTCGTAGAGGAAATAAGAAAAACACCAGAAAAATTTGTAGAAGAAAAGATTTTTGAATCTCAATCGAACGAAGATCATTTAAGTGACACCGGCTCTTGGGGGACTGACTTCGAGGATGAAACAAACGAAGAGAATACTTTATCAGAAACTCAGAAAATTTCCGGATCAAATTATGAATCTAAAAACAATCAGAAAGTTTTAGAGAACAATGCAGATCTTAAACAAAAAGATATACAAACAGAGAAAGTATCGAAGCAAGAGGAAGAAGAAACTTATGTGAATTGTGGTCTTACAATTGACGAGAACACATATGCGAATTGTCAGGAAACTGTGCCATTGAAGAATGCGTCCAGATTGCATAATCAAGGAGAAAAATCGTTAGCTGAACAACTTAAAGAACAATTGCAATTTATAAATACCAAAAAGCCAATAATGGGACCAAAACCTGAATTATTGCAAACAAAAAATGTAGAGGTGTCAGTTTTAAATCGAACTCAACCTCGGAAATCGTTTCTTCATAATACAAAGGCCAAATCGAATAATCTTACTCAAACGCAAAGTTAGTAAATTAGAAACAATAAAAAGATTATATTTATTCATATATTCTGTAAAAATATTTTTAAATTTTATTTTTTAAATATTTTTTTTTCTTTTAATATAATAGAGAATAATTTAATAAATAATATTTAATATTTTAATTGATAATTTCAGAAAGAATGACAGTACCTCCTCCACCACAGCCAATAAAAAATAAAGATCAAATGGTGATTATCGAGAAATCGAACAAAGATCAAGCAAAACCTCCTGCAACGCTCAGAAATCTTGATCTGGTTGCCAATTTACCCACAAAGACAGAAGAAAGCGAAGATGAATACGAGTCATTCGATGAACAAATAATTGAACAAAATCAAAAAAAAAATATGATGAGAGTGGACAGTAAACAATCATTGACTAGTGGTCATCAAAGTTCTGTGGAAAGTGTTTACCAACCACCAAGTATTACAAGTTATGAAGAAGAAGAAGAACATTATGATATTTATGAATCAATCACGGAAACAGTAAGTTTTAAAATACATTTTTAATTTTATAGTAATAATATTTAATGAAAAATTGAATTAATAAGAATTATTTTTACAGCCAGACGACAATGGATACTATTTAAATCCTATTCAGAGAACGGCTAATGTGAAAACACCCCCACCATTGCCAGCCAAGCCTCCTCAATCATCGGCTACCCCCTCTCCAACTCCCTCTCGAACAGATATAGAAAAATTAAAAGGTATATAATTTTGATTCTTTTTATAATTCCTTTTTAGTTATTTTATGTGCGAAATGAGAAATATTATGGAAAATTCCCATCATATGATAAAACTGTCTCTCATATGTCAGCATGAATATTAAAATGAAAAAAGAAATTAAACTGAGGTCGTTGAAGATAGTCAGTGGTGCAACATGTTACGATGTATAAGATAAAAAGTGCAGGCTGCATTAAATTGGAGGAATAAAAAGCTTTCAGTGTCCCAACTTCTCATAAACATGTGCGTGGCAAATGGCCAACCACCAATGGTTCTGCATCAACCTGATGCACATTGCAATTGCAGTCAGTCATGGATGAACTATCGTTCACACAATTCTCTTTATTTCAAGTTGTAATAGTATATCTATATATTTCAAACGAAATTTGTGTAACATTTGAATAAATAGTGATAATAATTTATTAATGAAATACATAATAAGAAATATGAATTAAAAAGTAAATTCTGAATAACTCTAATAAGTAATAACAGAAACAAGTGCAGTTTCAAAATTAATTAAAGAAAGAAATAATGTTTCGAAGAGATTACAATTTTCCAAAAACTGATTAAACACAAACTACATATCTTTGAATCTTATCAAAAACGGAAGAGGAAATAGTGGGATGGAATGTGTTCCTGCTTCTATCTGAGATTAAGCAAACAGCTCGTGGGAGGTTTAGGTGCTCGTCTCGCCGATGAAGTGTCCGATATGATAGTAAGGATCAAACGAGGACTTTCACGATGTTATTACACTCAACCACCTGAGCCACCAGGTAGAATCTCTTACGAAGCGAATTTTTTGCCTACCATATCGTTTACATTTTCTTTTACATCTGTGTACATATTTTAAATTTGAATTATAAAATCATCAAATATTTTAATAAATGCTTATCAAACGTTTCTTCATAAATTTGTTCATAAATTGTGCTATCTTTAAACTAAAAATAATTATCTAATTTTTCGGTGAATATATACCATATGTTTTATCTTAAATTGGAAATACCTAAAAACTTAAAATAATCTCAAAATGCGTACAGATCAGTCGATATATTTTTAAGCTTTGAGGAGACAACGTGACCCATGCTGAGGGACCAACGGATGGCCGAGTCTTGTAGTTTATTCAGCTAATTCTTCACTTAAATGCCAGTCTGTGTAGTGATTTCATAGAGTTCAAATCGTTTGAATTTTTTCTTAAAGTTTTTCTATTTGATAATTTTTAATCTTGCAAGAAATTTGTTTTAATATAATTTCTTCGAATTGGTTAGACCAATATAAAATTTCTTTAATTATTATTTATTAATTTACAATAAAAAATCTATATGAATAATAACAACTTTAAATTTGTGTTTGTCATAAATAATTTAAAATGCTGTATTAGATTTTATAATCTTTAGATATTATCTAAAACGCAATTCTCATTTCATTTTTAATATGAAAGATATATGAATTATTGAAACCAGTTACCTTGAAATAGATCATTTCAATTCCATTAATTTAAATTTATTAAGCGAGATTATTCTATTAAGCAATATATTCTTCTATAGTTCTATTTTTATATCTATTCAAAATTAGATTCATTCATTACATCAAATAGACAACAATAGAAAATTTTATTTTTGAAACAAAGACCACATTCAAATTTCCAGATGATGAATGAAAAAAGATTTGACGATATATTGGTGCATATTCTTTTGATAAACGCGTGAAAAATTTCAAATAGTTTATTTCTGAGTGAAACGTGAAGATCTTCTGAAAATGGCTACCATAATTGGAGATCCAAAAAGAAACGTGTCCTTAAACACTGCGATTCGCCGTCAGGCAAGTCTTTCAGAATGTCTGACTCAGGCAACTCTTACCCAAGCTCGTCTGAATTTAGCAAGTTAGTGATAAAACTTATGAATTTTCAAAATTTTCATAAATAAATAAAATTTAGCTTTCGATAGATTTAAATAAAATAAAATAATTATTAGAATCTGATTAGAGAGATATAGTTGAGAGAGATTAATATTTTGTATTGTTTTCAGAGAGATCTCCTGAGAAAAAATCGGCTACATTACCTCATTCTAACAGTAATACTTCTCTATCGTCGGAGAGGGCTACGAGACCATTACCACCGCCTCCTGAGAGACAATCTTACATTGACAAACCTTGGTTCCACAACGTTACCAGAGAGCAAGCAACAACTCTTATTAAAGAACGTGAGTTTTTGTAATAAACTAGGATAGATTATCATTAAACTTTGACAATGGGCAAATTTCTATATTCTTAGTTAATTTTTGTTATCCGATTATTATATTAATATTGAATCAATTTATTATTATTTTTTAGAAAGTACTTACGGTAACTCACAAGACGGATACTTCCTTCTGAGACCATCCACGACAAACGTGAATAATCCTTTGGCTTTGGTCCTTTGGTACAGGGATAGAGTATATAATGTTCCAGTCAGGAAAAGGCCTGACAATAGGTAAGCAAGTTTTCCACACTGATATCTTTTGTCCGTACATATCTTTGCTAGGTACTGGACTTATTCTATAGAAATAAAAAATTAAAATAATGAAATATCTTTAAAAATTTCATTAAAAGAATTCTTATGAGAGAGAAAAATAAGAATCGGTAAAAAAATTAAAAATAAATGATAAGAAAATTGAACAAAGTCGAGAACTATTTTTTGTATATTTTTTGAATAGGTATGCATTAGGTTCTGCAAAAGTAAATGAGCAATCGTTTTCTAATGTGGAGGAGATCGTGATGTTTTATACAAGAGAAGAATTAGTTCTTCATAGCGGTGGCGTAGAAATGGGAAGCACAAAATTAACGGATACTCCGCCTAAATAAATTTTTGAAAGTTCTCACAAACCAGCTTATGCAATACAAACACTGCCTATTTAAGAATTTTTAAAAGAATTTGCATGTATTTATTCAATAAGTGCCTTTTGTATATGATGATAAATCAATTTCGCATAAGTCTTTTTAAAGTTAAAATGCATTTATATATATGAATTGTAACACTCATTGTGAGTATATTTAGTATTTAAACAAAAAAAGAAAAAAGATCTCTTATAAAATTGCGTGCATATTTTTTTAATACAGAATTTTTTAGAACATATATAGAACATATACAAATGGTATTTTTGCTAATGTTAAATTTAAAATTAAAATTTAAAGAGCATTGATGTATTGTAGATATTATTTTTGTATTAGAAAGAAAAGTCACTTTGTGAACACAACAAAATAAATATAATTTACATTTTTGTATACTTGTTGTAGATTAGATAATTTGGAAGATTTTATAAATATGAAATTATATTAGATAAACAATAATGTATATTAGAGATTTGTAAATAAGAAATTTTTTGTTTCAAAAATAAAATTTCAAGATATAGATAATTATCTCTATTATTATCAATCAACTGTTATAATTATAAAAATCACTGTTTAATTATAAAAAATAAATAATTATAAAAATTGATTATGTAAATAAGAATTATATAATTTGTATCACTATATACAAAGTGACTTTGTATAATTGTGACAGATGTATTTCAAAACATATATTGAATATTACATGTTAACTGAAATCAAATATACTGAAAACAATATACCCAACATCAAAAAAAACATCAAGATCGTTTCAAGATCACTTTTTTTAAAAAAAATAAAATTAAAGATATTAAATAAAGAGTTAAGATTTAATTCAATATTTTACAATATTTAACTTTGATGCAATAACAAATTTAATTAGATTTAGAAATTTAATTAATTAGATTTAATAAATTTAATTAAATATAATTAATATCAATTATTTATTAAATTATTAAGTGCCATATTTAAAATGATCTTGAAACGTTTCTTTTTATTTTTAAAAATAATTTTTTTCAATTCGATATATTCTCTGATTTATATGGATTAATAAGAATCAACTTTTAGATTGTAATCTATGCATTTATATTTTGCCATTGTTATTGTGAAAATAAAAAATGATAAATTTAAAGAAAAATTTAAATTTGAAGAAAACAAAATTTTTTTATTGTAATTTTATCCAATTCTTTTTCAATTTTTAACAGAGTTTTATACTATAAGTTTTTGTGCATCAATATGAGCTTAATGAATTAATATATAAAAACATATATATACGGAGTTAATTAATTTTTTACATTGTTCTTTATTTATCAATATTAATACGATTAATGAATTCGAAATTCGAAATGATGAACCTACAATTTATCCAATCTATTTATCTTGAATTACATTCGATTGATAACGATAACATAAATTAAGTAAACACTCGTGTAATCAACTTTTTTATTTTCTAAATCTATCAGTAGTTATATATTAAATAATTATACGAGTTCTATTATTGTATAAATTTATTTTCGAAAATAATTTCAAATTAATATATATAGTAATTTCATATAATAAAACTACGTGAACTTGTGCGTGTGAACTTTGAACTGAGAACGACTGCAATTAAAGAAATCATAATATTTATAAGGCGATTTATGCATCTGATCAGTGCTCAATATTGAATTTTGATTCATTTTACTACAATATTCATAAATGCAAATTGCATTTAAATATGAAATTATATAATCTGATAATTTGTATGAAAAATAATGAAATTTATCATGAAAAATTTGCATTAATACATTATAAAAATATTAATTTTCTAACGAAAAATAAACTACTTATTTATATAATATAATAACATTATAATTTATTTATAATAACACATAATTATACTTTATAGTCTTTTAAATATTAAATTTATTGATTCTTTATTATTAAAACAAAGATAAATTAATATAAATTATCAAATATCAAGAAAAATACAATTCGAATGGCGTATTTTAGGCGGGAATTTATAAATTTTTGATCTATAAAAAATATATTTTAAAAATTCCCTAGTTGTTTCAATCTGGTTACTTTCATGACGTCAATCGCTATCGTCGACAATGATGTGGTAGGAGAATGTAGTAGTGAAAGACATGACAGGTTGTGCGCACTACCCCGTTAACTGCTTGTAACTAAATGCCAATTGAGCAGTCCATTTAGCCCATCACTTAAAGCTTTTCAAGAGGTCTTCTATATCTCACGAATCTGGGACGTTGAATAAAAAAATGCTATTTGTTTTGTGAAAATTGCAATGAAATCATTGTATTTTGTTTCATCAATTCCGCGAACTGTGCGATAAAAACAATGCTGACATGAATCAGTTTTTACAAAAGTACAATTCTAAACGGCAATAATGATGCGTTAAATAAAGTGTCGATCACTCGAGAAATTGTTCGAGGAAGCAATGGAAGATGAACAGCCAGCAAGAGAGACGAATAAGATTTGCGGTGTATGTGGTGATCGCGCACTCGGTTATAATTTCAACGCGGTTTCGTGTGAAAGTTGCAAAGCTTTCTTCCGACGGAATGCTTTGAAAAACAAGGTGACTAATTTGATAGTTCTGTAGATTTTTCATGAATCATTTTTAATAGAAAATTGCAATAATATTAATTCTCATATTGGATATTCAATAAATGTATTTATGAGTATGATAAATTAATATTTATTTTGTTTTTTTCTTTTAATTCAAATTAAATGTTATAATAAGATGGCGTAACAGATAAATAAAAATTAGATTTCAGTTAAATAATAACAGCAAAATGATAATAGAAGGACAATAGAAAAGAAATTAGTATTTATATTATAGTTAAAAAGTTTGCTAACTATATATAATAAAATACTTTTTCTTAATTTATTCATTTAAAATTTTTTCACAGGATTTTCGATGTCCATTTACTGAGAATTGTAATATTACTCCAGTCACTAGACGATTTTGTCAAAAATGCCGTTTGGATAAATGCTTTAGCATAGGCATGAGAAAAGAATATATTATGTCTGAAGAAGATAAGGTATTAAAACGACAAAAAATAGAACAAAATCGTGCAAAAAAAAGACCAATTTTAGAGAATACAAAACCATCAAAAATTAAGAAGAGTTTAGATGATTGTAATTTTGATGATACTTCTATGTCAATTAATTCAGTTGCATCAACTGCATCAGACACATATTTCTGGGAGTCTGATAGAAAATATACAGATTTAGATGCAAATAGACAAACTGTAACAGAGAGTTTAAGTCCAGTAACAGCTGCAAGTGTTCCAAGTCCTTCTAGTCCACCAGAAAATGGAGTTATAAGTGGATCAAAAACATTAGACATGATGAAAGACTCTTCACATAATTCTAACTTTGAAAATTATGATCATTCTTCTTCACCTCAAGAAGAAAATGAAGTTGATGTAGAAAAGTTGAGAATGAATTCAAATTCTCCTTCTCAAAATCAGCAAAGGTTTGATAAAATTAAATCTTCTCATAATTTAGAAAAGGATAAAAAATCAATTATAACTTCAAAAAAGTTTAATCAAAATATGTTAGACTTAAATTCTGAATTTACTTCTACTAACCATGAATCTATGAAATATTCTCCTGAATTTGATAATGCATCTTGTTACAATAAGTTTGATTCTAGCTCTATACAGAGTTCTCAATATATTGAACATACAACACATTATAAAAGAACAAATATAGATATGAATTCAGAAATCCATATGGAAATTTCTTCAGAAGAAACAGTATCTAGTCAAAAACAAAATAAGGAAATATATCCAAAGGAAGATAATTTCGTTAGTAATAAATTCCCACAAGAATCTACTTTGATCGCCAAACTCGTTAATAATTCGAGTTTTATTACGAAAATATTTCAAAATGAAGAATTACTCTTAAAGATTATGTCAGATCCTGTTGTTATTAGCAAATTAGAGGCAGATCCTCAAATTTCACAATTCTTTAAAAAAAATGGAATCATTGCAGATAAAGAAGTTTCATCTGAGAAAGAAACGAATATTCATTTAAAAGATGATGTGAAACTAAATCACAATAATTCCAATCAAAATGTATTTAAATCAATATTCAAAGTTAAGCAGAGACAAATAGAAAATCCAATTTTAACTGATTTAATTACAAATTCGAGTCAAGAAGAATGTATAAAAATACAACGTGATGAATCTAATAGTTCTGAATGGAATAGAAATCTATCTGATGTCACAAGAGATGTGCTTCAAGATGTACAAAGGTATAGTCAAAATTTACATTTGTTTAAAATCTGAAAAATCATTTTAAAATATGTCATCTATGGATTATATTTCAGAATACCAATTGCTGCGAATTCCATTGAATCTATTCTTTGTGAAGCAATTAAATTAGAATTTTCAGCATATTCTACTCTTGGTGGTATGGAGACTAGAAAAATATTAAATGATGCTGAAAGAGCAAAGTTAAATGAATTAATAGTAGCCAATAAAGCATTATTAGCTCCTTTAGACGAAGATATAACAAATTTAATTGGAGAAGATTGTAAATTTAAGGTAATATTTATTTTTAAAATGGTTTAAAAATATTTTTAGATGTTAACATATTTTTGATAAATTCTATTTCAGAATAATTTTGGTCAATCCGATCCAGCTCTATTAGATGTTGTGAATCTTACTGCCATAGCCATTAGACGCTTAATAAAAATGGCGAAAAAAATAAATGCGTTTAAAAATATGTGTCAAGAAGATCAAATAGCTCTTTTGAAAGGAGGATGTACAGAAATGATGATTTTAAGATCAGCACTTAATTATGATATTGAGAAAGATATGTGGTGGATACCACATAGTCAAGAAAGTATGTCTAATATAAAAGTAGATGTATTAAAAGAAGCAAAAGGAAATCTTTATGCAGAACATGCAAGATTTATTAGAAGTTTTGATCCAAGATGGAGAGATGAGAATATAATTTTAATTTTAAGTGCAATTGCTTTATTTACACCTGATAGACCAAAAGTGGTACATAATGATGTAATTAAATTAGAACAAGTAAGTTTTATACTTTTTATATTATGTATAATGTTATCTGTTATATAATTTTTAATAATATATTTTTTTTATAGAATTCTTATTATTACTTGCTTAGACGCTATCTAGAAAGTGTTTATTCCGGATGTGAAGCCAAATCCATGTTTTTAAAATTAATTCAAAAAATTTCCGATCTTCATAGATTAAACAACGAAGTTGTTGGAGTATATCTTAATTTAAATCCGTCGAGGGTAGAGCCACTTCTTATAGAGATATTTGATTTGAAACATTGATCGAACGTGTTCAATAATGAATAGATATTAAATGTAAAATGTTTTTAATTAGTATTTCTCTAAATAGCAAAAATAAAACTATTATGAATTTATGTCAATAGATCGCATGTTCGTACAAGTAATTAATAGCAATAATATGAAGAGAGAAATGTTATAACTATGAAATCAGAATGTGATTGGAAATATACAAATATATGTATAGGTTAATGTACATAAAATTATATGAACAATACCGCCAAAAGTTTATTCGTATCAGAATATCGATATAGAATTACATATATTAAAATATCTATATCGATTTACAGTAATGTTCTGTTAACATCAAAATATTTCGATTTATATAATATAATTATCAATATAAAACTATAAAACAAATATAATACTATCAAATCTATAATAAATTTAGATTTCTATCTTCTTCCATGTTTAAATCACATCAATAAAATAAATATAATAAATATGAAGTAGAAAAGAATTATATTCTATTTTAAGGTTTGAAACTATAAATTATTATTTTGATTGCTAAAATGAATTTTTAATTTTTTTTTTAATATCCTTGATTAAACTAAACGGACGATATGCGTTTTTTAATTTGAATTCATTAATTTAAAAATTTAAAAATTATAAGTTCTTTTTAATCGATATTAACGGAACATTATTTTAATTAATTTCTGATAGAATGTAAAAAATTATTGTAATTAAAGAAACTTTTATTTTTATGTAAAATATTAATATCAACGATTGTCTAATCATAAAGATAATTTTCAGAGATAGTTCGAAGTATAAAGGTATTTCGTCATTTCATATCATTTTTTCGAGAATAAATATATTTGTTCATATGTTAACGAAAGTACCTTAAATTGTTAAATCTAGAGAAAATTTGTTATTTCAGTATCAAGTTCTATATTCATGTTTAACGAATTTATAAATATAAAAGAAAAATATTTCTTTATTTCAAAATAAATTAAAAATTATGTATGATAAACATGAATTCAGTACTTGATATAAAAATTGAAAAAATCAATACAAGCAAGAGAATGGAAGATATAAATTGTGTAATGTGTATTCACGTTACAAATATTAGTATGTAAGTAATAAATTGTGATATTGAGTCAAAATATATTTTTCAGATACTTGTTATATATGACTTTAAATATATTATTTCATTCCTTTTACTATTATATTATTAATTAATTTTATATTTCATAGATTATATACGATTTAAAAATAATACCTTTTTTAAATTAGCCATTAGTCATTTTCAGGCCAATAACCAAATAATCGCAGGATTACAATTATGATGAGGCAACAAGAGGCAAGAAACAATCCGAAGCTGACGAGAAGAAGGAACAGATATCCCAGTATTCTAAGGACGGATAGAAACAAGTAAACTACCCAATCCCAGATTGTTTTCAATATCATTTTATGTATCACTTAAAATTTATCAAAAAGAAAATAAACAGAGACAACGGGATAATCGATATTTCATATCCGATATGCTATAGTGGTGACAGAATCTTTATCAACGAATTAATCAAATGAGAATGTCAATTGTTATACATGCATAAATATAACGAACGATTAATAAATTTATTGCTTGCAATTTCTTTATATTTGTTGCTATTGAAAATATTCTAAGAGATATTCTAAGAGATATATATAAAATGTAAGTATAAAATATAATCATCGTTATTATTTGTTCTTTTATTTATAATTCCTATTCGTAGTGCTACAAAGAATGTATTGGGGATTTTCAGTTTCTATTAAATCTTTTGTTACGTCAAATTTTACATAATTATCGCGCTTATAGTGATAAAACGGTTCAATGTTATCTTCATAGGATTTTGTGAATATCCAATTGATTTTTTCAGCTGCAAGATAACAAGCGCCCAACGCAGATGTTACTTTTAAACGAATCAAAGTTAATTCATCCAAAACTTGAGATTCATGGATTTCATCTATAAAAGCATCCTTCATAAAATTCCATGATTTCCAGACTGATCCGACGCAAATAATCTTTAATCCTCCGTGAGCTAATTTGAGGTCCTAAAAAATCATTTCTTATATTCAAACAAAATATATATTTAATTTATAAATTTAAATAACTCACATTATGGGCCTTCTTCGCGAGAGCTATAATGTGTTTTGCAAGATATTTTCCATTTTCCTGGAGAATATGTAAACAAAGCAGATCTTTTTTTTCACAACCTATCACAATTTCCTTGGCAAATTTAGCGAAATTGGTTTTATCAAACTCATTATAAAAATGTGATAGCATCTCTTTTCTATCTGTTGCATTGAAATAATATCTCATAGCTGGCCATACATAATTTATAGGTTTAGGTGCTTTAACTAAATCATCTATATCATCGAATACATATTTACAAGCTCTATACGCGATCCAGAAAGCTAAAAATTTATTATAATAAAAATAATTAAAATCAGTTTTTTAATATTATAATCTCGGTCAGATATATCAATCACTTAAGGCCATTTCCTTTTATAGCGAATCAAACAATCTCTACCACTTACCACTGCCTTCGTCCCCTATAAAATATCCCCATCCGCCGCATGTTGTCGTTGTTCCATCTAAATTGACCATCAAGGCATTTGAACCGGTGCCAGCAATTAAAACTATTCCACCGTTTTCTAAAGCTGTTCTAAGACTACCCATAGTATCTGAATTGATATAATAAGATTTAGCAGCATTTGGATATTTTTGTTGCATCGTTTCCATAAGCATACGATTAGTTTTTTCTTCTTCGCATCCGCTCAGAGTAAGACCCTATTCATTTAATCGATTTTTTTAATTTAATTTATCGATGATAACAATCCTTATCATATATACGAATTAGTCATTGATATTATTCATTCGAATTGCAATAATTTTTTAATATTTACCAAGCAATCTAAAGGAATTATTTCAGACATTTCTATATTCTGTTTTCCTATTTCCACCATAGCGTTGATTCTGGCACTTGTTTCTTCTATTCCAAGAACCTGGATAAGACACACATAAAATATAAAAAAATAATTAAATAATATATAATAAAAAAATAAGAAAATAAATAATGATAAGAAGAAGAAATTAATGGAGGAGGAATACATGACGATTGTTCAAATATTCAATTAATACCCAATGATTAGTGCTCGGTCCTTTGACCTCCGTCAACACTTTTCCTTTTCCATCGATGATGACTAGTGTAGATTCAGTACCGCCGCTAAAAATAATTAAATTTACTGAATTTATTAATAAATTTATTTTATGTTAATATATCAATTATTAATACATTGCTTCATGGTTTAGTGAGCTTTATTTTCGATTGTTCATAATGTTAATATAATAGCACATATGGAGCAGATAAAAGAAATATGAATATATGTTTAAGAACAGAATATAATAGATTGTTACAATCACTTAAAATAATCATAGAATTAGACCGTAACTTGATTTTATACATGTTCCAATTATATCGAGAAGCATATATATATATAATGAAATTAAATATTTTATAATGATTATATATAAAAATATAAAAAGAAATATTTTCTAACAAATATAAATGTATAATTTATAAAATCAGATAAGAGATATAAAATATATAATAAATAATACTAATTTTTTATCTTATTTTATGATCAAATTCACAAATAATTATAATATGGTTTAATATATCATACATTATATATATTTACTGATAATGATGCACAAATTATAAACATATAATTTTTTATATTTTTTTTTAAATATAAATAAAGAACAAATTTTAAAATATGAATATTTCGTTTGTATGTTTATTTATTTCGATAAATATTGATAAATATAAAACTTTTCAAATTTCAATGAATTTTGACAATGAATTTTATATCGAAAATATTTTTTCACTATTTATAAAACTATAATAATATTTATACAAAGAAAAATTGTAAATCAAAAAAATGAAAATTTGTATCATGTAGCAATTTAAATTTCAAAATCAAAGATAAATCGCAATTATAAGTTATATAACTTTTCTACTTATTATTCCAAAAATTAAATTATTTAAATTATTAATAAATCTTTTTTTAAAAATAAATATTTTAATATGATTTTAAATAAATATTTAGATAAATATATGAATTCTGAATGTAGATTTTAAAATCAAATTTTGATTATGATGCTATATATAATGCTATACGATAACAGATAATATGTTTATATATTTTAATTGGATTTTATCAGTATATATTAATGAGGAAAGAATTTATTAGTTAAAGTTGTTATTACATTGATATTATAACTATAATTTATTAGAAATTTAGTAAAATTTTCATAATAATTTTCATATGATTTAAATAAAAATATTAAAAAAAACGAAGACAAAAAATTTTTTTAAAATCTCTTACCCCTCGACGCCCCCGATCCTTATTTCTTCAGGATATTCTGGTAACTCTACCGGTGGTTTAATTAATTCTTCGTCTTCTAACATTCTTTTTCTTTGTTTTCTTAATTCCCTACGAAGTTCATTTTCATCAATCTTTTTCTTCTTCGCCCTCTTTCTTCTTCCTGTCATTTTTTTAATGAGATGATTTCAAATTTTATTTCATGATTTTTTCCATTATTTTTTCTTTCGAGAAAAGGATCCAGGAATTTGAGGATGGGATTTAAACAGGCATATTTATCTAATAATGTACAAAAAATATAAATTTAAACATTTTATCATAAGAATAGACTAAAAAATAAAAGAGAATGATAAATTCTTTAGATAAAATAGATAGAATAGATAGAAGAAATAAAATAATGTATTTAATAAATATATTTTTACTTTGTAAAAAAATTCTAAATATTTAAATTTTAAAATTTATAGATAAAAAAAACATAATATTTAAAATATATATAAGTATAAACTTAACGATGTAAATGGATAAATAATATAATCATATGATATATATTAAATTTCTGTATTATGTCAACTTACAATAAAGACTTGGAGTATGATTAAATAAGCATATGTCGAGCAATTATTAAAAATGTTGAAAATTTATAGAGAACAATTTCACGTGATACAAAAATTTTGAAATGGAGAAATGTAAAAAGTACTATAATGTTAGTGGCGAATGTTTACCTATAACTAGAGAATTGCTATGCTAGGAGAAGTTGCCTTCGTTACTACTGTTGCGTTGTTCACATTACATACAACTTAAATATTGCATCCACTACAATGAAATTTCATGAAATGTTAGAGAAAAGTAGGGATTTGAGACCTAACATTAACTGAAAAACTGTTGGATGATCAACGAGTCAATAATCGACTGGTCTGACATCGATAAAAAACTTTGAGAACTAAATAAATTTCTTCTTTTCTTATCGATAAAATTTCATAAAAAAAAATCATATCTTAAATAAAAATTGTATAAATTATAATAATATCATCTATTTTTATCAAAACAATAAGTGATTTATAAATAATATTAATATGTGATATTTAATTTTTAGAAATTATACTCCTAAAAAAGTTTAAATTATATAGTAGAATTCTCCAATCATATACACATTGTAGGCGACATCTGCCGGTAATTATTGAAACTAATAATACCAAAAATATTTTTAGAGTGTGCTATCTACTTGAAAGTCCGATTAATATTATAGTTCGTGGTTGCGACACCGTGAGAGCCGCGCGGTGGCGACCGCACTCTCAAGTTCGGCAGCGCGCAGCGAGTTGCATCGAAACGCGAGCGAGAAGGTGCCCATATGTATTTCGTCTGGTGCGTCGCCGTCGGCCATTGTCTTTGACATGGAAGCCTATCAAAATGGCAGAAGTCGTGCAGATGTTTTTGTTCCTATATAAATCGAAGTATCGTCGGAAAGGGCAGTGCCGTGAGGTGGTACGAGATCAGTGCGGTGTAATTGCGGTGCCGTGGCCAATACTGTGGGCGGCGCTGATTTGTTGGGTGGTGCACGTAACTGCGGCTGCCTCCTCCTCCTCATCGTCGCTGACGACGGATACGACCTGCGACACGGACAGTTGCGTCAACGGAGACTGTGTCAATGGCACTTGCGTGTGCCACGAGGGTTGGCAGGGTTCGGCGTGTCAATTTTGCGGTGGAAAAGTCAAGTGAGTAAGATAGAATGCGCGAGCATATCTTTCTTATAATATTCGAGTCCCATTTATTTTCGATAGCAATTTCTTATTACATTAATTATAATGTAAATATGTTTTTTTTTTTATAAAGAATCGATAGCAATAATATTCATAAAATTATACGGTTGAAGACACAAATAGGCTAACTGTACATTCTGTCGAACGTGCAACGGTATTGACGGCTTTTTAGGTCGACTTGGTTTCTTAGCAGATTGATTGTCTTTCTTCAAATCTTTTTTTCGAGGAGACATGTAAATAAACTGGAGAGAACGTGCGTATGCGCGCCTTCCTTGAATTTAATTGCTGTATGCGCGTCTCATGGCCTTTCATAAGAAGGGGAATGGGGAGTGTTCGGTCATTGTCTGCGGCTCTGGTTGACAATGAAGACCCAACTAATCAGGACATTGGTAAATCTAACGATACACTGATCGCGGAAATTAGTCGAGTTAACTTTGGTTCGATGCATTTCGCGATTTAATTTGCCAAAGATTAGATTTTATATCGATCGATCGCTACGGTTTTAAACTTGGCAGGGAAATTACGGTTTCCGCCACTGTCAAGGCTGGTTTGCTTTTTCACGCGCGCTTAACGTAATAATCCCCCTCCTTGTTAACGACGACGGAATGTTCATCCAAAACATCGAATTCTGCATTCTAGAATGCTTGTGTAATATTTATTCTAGAATTGCACGTAGGCACTTGAGAACACTCGGCATCCCTGGTGTTGAGCAATTGCGGTGAAATCTAATGCGAATGTCGTTACGGAACTCTCTCTTTGTTGCGTTTTGTATTTTGATTCATTATGTCGAGGTATATAATAAAAAGTTAGTAACAGTCGCTAAGATTTGAACAACGATTATATGTTAAGTTTCTATGAAATGCATTAGAAAAATTATCTTGATTAGTAGTTATCCTTCGTTTTTTATGCATTATTTTACATGCATTATATTTTTCATTAAGAATTTTCATCATCATATCATATTGAGATACATAAGTTGATTGGTAATTAATATTCATAATAAATAAGTAAAATAAAAGAATGATAATGTTGCTTTCCAAAGTCTCATTGATATTGGTTGAATAGTTGATCAACACTTTTGCTAAATATTAATTCCTAAAAATTCATCTACACATGCATAATTATGTTTCATAAATGAATACTATATATTACATTCGCGTGCTTTCATAAACGCATTATATATATTATATATATATATATATTACACATATATAGTAAATATTGATATACTTGTGGAAAGTTTGAAGTCGGATATCTGATCGCTTCGTAGCGATGTTTTAACGACGTAAATTGATCGGACTTAACCTGGATTCAACTAGAGGATGCCGTTTCAAAATTTCATCGTACTCGTGAATAATTGGCGCTGGAAATAACCGCGCCTCCGGGGCCACGTAAACGTGAACTTCTACAGACACGAAACAAAACAGTGAAAAGAAAGGGGGCGTTCTTAACCACGAAAACAACCATGCATGCTCGGTACATCGTTGCATCTATTTATTCATTACTCTATGCTTGTCATGGACTAACGAGATGAAAATGCTGACGATATATCAAATGGTCTATTATCGTTCTAATTTTCTACAAATGTGATCGTAACACATATTTGCAATGTCTTGAAGAATTTATCGTTTCAAATTTATTGCATATCAAGTATTCTTGCGTATATATATGTAACGCATTGGAAAAATCAACTTTTTTTTTAAACGTATTAAAGCATTTTTTGTAATGCTCATTTAAAATATAAACATAGTCCATACAATAGTCAATGAGCAATAATGCGACTATGTTAATTCGTTACTCAGTCCATCTCTTTTCTATTGTAACTCATTTTAATTTGAATTGCGCGCGCTAATTATGAAAGACATGCGTGCTTTTGTTTTGACAGCAGTTCACACTTGTGCGAATGATTAAACACTTATTAAAGATTTTGTTAAACGATCAATAGTTCGTAATGATTTTTCTTAATTAATTTATTGTTAATCAAAAAATTCCTAAACTTTAACTTTGTTGAATGGAATTTTAAAAATTTTTTATATTATTTTGAATTTTTTACATTATCAAATATAGAATATTCATTCAACAAGAATATTTCATTCAGACAAGATTTGATTCATTTTTATCAGTATTAATTAGTTAATATTAATTTCTTCTTTTTTATTATAAATTCTTTTTTTTTGCTTGCAAGAAGAATTCTTTTTTACAAGGTCGCTGTGGTTATTTATAAAAAATTTTTAATTTAAATTTTAAAATTTTTAACATTTCAATGATTATAATACTGATTTTTGAAAAATAGTAATCAAGTGTCTCTTACTGAATGTGAAGATTGATTATTATGGTTAATTATAGAATGTCTTGTTTGGAGGGAGGTTAAGAAACAATATGTTAATACAACTAAACTTCGATCCGCTCTAATCGAAGTATTATCATAATATCTCGTGAAAATAGAACGAATATAGAACATTTCAGGTAACCCGGGTACACGCGTTACAAGAATGCGAAACAACGGCGGTAAACGAGCCGACACGGGAGATTCTTCAAGTGGAAACAAGGGAAGAGAAGGCGGTCTCGAAGGACCGAGGTGAGAAACAAAGTTCCTCGCCGTTTCCTAACAATAGAGAAACGATTTCGGTACAATATCGTGTAATATTGTACATATATAGATAATACCAGATATAAACAGACGATAATATCGTTTTACAGCTCGTAAAAATTTCGTTTTCATTAAAAATTCGTTAGAAAATTCTTTTTTCTTCTATGATTAATAATTCAGGTAATCCACATATAATATTTGATAATTCATAAATATAATTCATATTGAAAATTTATAATTTCCCTTTTAATTTTGTCTTCAGTCTTTATATTGTTGCATATTGCCTAATAAAATTGTTATTTAATATTTGCTAATGTTTTTATTAATATCATTTAATTTATTTCTTACAGAAATCTATGGTTCAATAGTCATAAAAAATTGAACGCTTGAAAAATTGATTGTTAAATTCAATTTCCATTTTTATTTTGGAATCAGTGAATCACATAATTAAACTTAAAAGTGTATTTAATAACTTCTTGAAAATTCAAATCAGAATTGAGCAATATTTAATGAAAATAAATATTAGAGATTATGATTGAAATATATAATTATCAATCACAATTAAGTTGAATTTTTATTTAATTTATATATAATCATAATTAAATTAATTATACAATTGATATTTCGATTAATTATTAAAATTCTTTTTCAGGAATTAATAATCTGAATAAGATATTATTTTATTTTAGATATTTTATTTTAATTAAATTTTGATAAAAAATTGATTAATAATTGAGGATTAATATTTTTACGAATGATTGATGATTCATCATTTGATTAAATCAGTCATGATTTTTGGTAATCAATTTTTTTTAGTCATAAATATTAATCGATCAATCAAAAAAAAAATTTAATGGATTATTAGATTGATATCGAATGTTATTTTTCGTTTTTTTTCTTTTTCTTGATCGAGACAATTTTCCTTAAAGTATAATTCTCTATAATAATTATGAACCCAAACTATATAAAATCTACAAAAAAAGAAATATATCGAACAACACTATCTGATGTTTGCAATTAGCAATTATTTTAATAATCCAAGATATTTCTCACATTTATTCATACAAATAATAAAAGAAAATAAAAATGATGAAATATCGAACGATATAAGAATAATTCTGGATTCTCTTACAAACTTATATATAATAATATTCATTAAATTCCTATAAATAAATGAATTTGTCATGAATGTTCATTAATTCAGAGTATTAAGAGATCCAATTCGCTTGGAATAGTAATTAACACCGAATGGATGTAATTAATCTCGTAATAAGGTATGTTCTAGTACAATCTTATGCATTCATTGGTTATCGATTCAGTTGGCGAAATGAATGATATCAAATTGCAGAGTACAAACAGACTGTTGTGGCTGATGGTAAACGTTATCAACAGTAATTAATACACAGTATAGAAAGATTAGCACGATTATGATAAAACAGTGTTCTGCTCGATAATTATTGACCACAACAATTGGATTCTCTCATTTAGAAACCATAAATAATCTGGTATTTTATAAATTATATATAGATTTAAATACTATTTAAATAGGAATCTAAAATTTATATAAATTTATGAAATTAAATCTGTAAATAGAAGAAGAGAATTTAAAATTAGAAATTATTTTTTTTTTTTATGAAAAGTAATTTTACTTTATTTAAATTTTATTATTCAATATATATATTTTTTCTTTTTCTCAATATCTTAGTGATTATTTTTATCCCTTTTGATTCATTTTGAATCTTTTAAAGTATTATGTTTTTAATAATATTCTGATTACATAATTGATGGTCTTTGATTTTAGAATCATTGAATATGAGATTATGAGAAATAAAAGTGATTATTGCACTTTGAATGTCTGCATTGATAATTATTTCATTTCGAATATGATTATTAAATATTGCGCAACTAAAAAAACTAAATCATGCAACATAGTGTTGCGTATATCTGTTTACAAAAACTTGAATTTATATAATAGGAAACGATATAGAAAATTGATACGTGAGTTTTTTCTTTCTGCAAACGCGAAAGTTATTACTTGCACGCATGTTAAATGAAACAATACCCGTAGGTGGCATTGTGTTTTCAAAATTACTTCGACAAGCAGGCCATGAAGTTTCTCGGTACATTAGAAAAACGATTCGACGTATTAGAAATTTTCTCATGATCCTGTAGCCGTTTCAAACTTCTCCCAGTTCAATCCAGAAGCACAAAGTAGATACCGGTCTATGTTCCAGAGGCCAAGTAATAGCTAGGGAAATTGGAAAGCGTTCTAAATGCCACCCGGTCCATAAACTCCTCCTCCTCCTCTTCGTCCTTTGCATTCGTGCATACGTTTAATCCGGTTGAATATCAAATATTCACGTCAACGTTTATTATATGACAAATACATTGATATGATCTAACATTCTATTCAATATAATACCAGATCAAAATCAATATCTAATTTCAATATTCATATTCAATATTTCAATTCACAATGAACATTTTACCGTTTTAAAATTATTTTTCAAAATTTATCTATAAATATAAATAATTAATTCAAATATTAATTCCTTATAATTTAATATTAATTAATAATTAAAAAAATATATTAATAAAAAATTATTAAATTGTTTACATTACCCCATATAATACTCGTTTTAATTCGATTTGTCTCTTCGATTTCAAATAAGATAATTTCTTCTATAATTTAATCAATATTCAACTTAAAAATTTATAATTTCAAATCGTATTAAAAATATTCATTATTCGGTCTTAATATATACTTTATATTATAATCTGACATCTGATTGAAAGTCCTCCCATTCGCTTTGATTCCAATCTCAATCCATCGAATTTTAAACGGCTCTCGCCACACAGGGTCATCCGTTCGATCTTGTTGAAATGAAGCTACCTGGCGGCGCGTGGACAAAAACCGGCAGGACAACCGGTAAGAATTTCGACTACGTTCCAGTTCCAGATTGGCGTCGATCTAGAAAATGACGTACAAATTTATCCTCAGAATGAAAATTGACGAACTTTTACGTCTTCCACGTCCAACCTTTCGAGAACCGGAGATGCAATCAGTAGCACCGTGCCGGTTTCCCGCTAGGTTTTATCCGTTCTATCCTATCATTGAATTATGAAGGATAAAACTTTATATAATATCTATTGGAATAATATGGAGAAATGATATGGAGAGAGAATCGTGGAAGTTGGATTAAAATTGATTTTTTTTTTTTTTGCAATTGATCATTCGGTGCTCAATTTTCTCTTTCCATTTTGAAAATCACTTAAGATTTTATGTATTGGATTTTTTATTATTGATCTTTATTTCGATTGTTGTTCGATGATCGATTTAATCGTTTTACGAATGTTAGTCCACGTTGATTAAAACGTATTTGTGAATAGTGATCAGGGATCTGATTATATAAATACTATGATTAAATACTTTTTACTTGAAATAAAATTTTTTATAAATAAATTCTAAAACATTATTTTAAATGATTTATTCATCAAGAGTTTGATTATTATTTGAAATAATAATAGAAATTAAATAATAAAGTTATTAATATAAGAAACTTTGAAAAATAATATACTCAGATAAAGCAATAAAAAAGTGGCTCAAAAAAATCATTCCATATTTTTGCATTAAAATCAGATAATCTAAATATTGAATAAATAAATAAAATTATTAAATAAAATAAACAAAATTATCGAAAAATCGAAGTCCAACCGTTTATCGATTCAAGCTAGTATGCAAATACTGAGAAATACTGAATGAAGTTAATGTAATCGTCGAAAGCCACGAAAATAAATATGGCTTATTTGCTCAGTGGCAAATTAACCAGTTATCGCGACCCAAATAAATAATATTTAGTTATTAAAATAAACGAATATTCTAATATTAATTGTAATTTTAACATCGAAAGTGGAATAGAGAACGGTTCTATCATCAGAAGAAATAATCATATCTTCGAAGACAATATCTACATGAATAGCAGACTTATATGAATAATATGGAATGGTAATTAAATTCGCCACGTTTTTTTAGTCGATTGATTACAAATTTAATAGCCAATTATATAGTTATCTAGAAATAAACATTTCGTATAAAAATGTAAACACGTGGAAATTGTTTACGACATTGTTTGATTTAATGTTGATTAATTCGTACTTTACCAATTTTTTTTCGTATAAGAGTTACTTAATTGAATCAATGTCACGATTTCTGTAGGACAGCAAAAAGACCAAGGCTTATTTTATGATAGGATTATAAACTAAATTGATCGATAAGAATTTTAATTATATTGAAGCGTATTTTTGGCTTATCGGTTTTTGGTTTATCTAGATCTATTTAGGTGTTAGGTAATTTTGTATTCTGCTGCAGAATTGCAAGTTAAATTAAATGGTGTAATTTAAATGGAAGATTAGTAAAACGAAGGAAAACAAAATTCTATGCATGCACAAGTGGCATTTTCCTTCATTTCTTTAAATTATAAGATTGTTTGTTTATCTAACAAACATATTTATTAATATAGTTATTTTTCTATGTTAATAACATAGTTAGTTATTGAAAAAATTTTTCATAAATAAAATTAATAAAAAATAATATTTTTCTAAATTATAATATTTATTAAAATATTTATTATAGTTATTTTTATTTAAATTAAAAAGAGAATCATCATAAAAATAAAATTCAATTCTAATATTTATTACATATTTATCATTAATCTTAATAGGTATCTTCAAAGATTGAATTATTAAATTATGCAAATCTCCACTCCTGATGCTTATTACTACTTAATTTATTATTCCAAAGGCGTAATTATATCAGTTTAAAATAAAGAAAAAAAAAAAAAAAGAATCAGAGAAAAGAGAGAGAAAAAAAAGCGAACAAAGTTTCATCGCATAGCATTACACTTCTCCTTAGTACCGTAAGTCTCATAAAAATCCAACCAACCATAGTTCCAGAATCACGCTCTATTTTCTCGTAAATCTCAAGCACTCTTCAGAAGATGTTCTTCGTCTTCTTCTTCTTCTTCTTCTTCTTTCGAGTGGTTCCCTTTATGGTTCGCGCCAATGCTCCATCCTAAATATCCATCGTTGTTCCTTTACCCGTTTTCTCTTCTTTGCCTGTTTTCTTCTCTTAATTTCCATCGTGCCATAAGTTGACGTTGAAATTTGTTTTTACATCCCTTTACGAAGAATCTTGCGCGCGCATCTTTCATTATGAATTCTTCCCGCGCTTCTTAGTCATCTGCCAGTTCAGTAAATTGCATTGGCCCTGCAACAAGCATGGCATTTCGTAGACATTGGAAATTATTCTTTAATTTACGAGTGGTGAACGCAGGTGAACGAACTTTGCCTTTTAACGTTTATTAGCACTATTAGATTTCGAATATTCTAACCTTTTCAAAGATAAATTCAATATCAATAATATGTGAATGATTTATTCATAGTAGTGTATTCGTATATAACTTAAATTGAAAAATTCAATTTTTTTTTTAATAGAAATAAAATCATGGACATAGGACCGCAAAGAATTAAGATATTTATTATATTTAATCAAAAATAGGAAAAAATTGGGTAACTATTAAAAGTAAAGTTTATAAAAATAAATATTAAATTAATATTTATGATTTAATAATCTATTAATAATGATAATATTAGAAATGATAAAAACTTTTCTTCTAATAAAACTTTATTTAAGTTAAATTATAAATATTTTATATTTACTACTATAGATGCATTCAATCATAATAAATTAAATCATTTTTCTTGAATGACTTCTTTATAAAATTATTTTATCATATATATATATATATAATTTCTAAAATGAATGATGCAAAAGATGAAATAGAAAAAAATGTCATGATGATAACATTATAAAATATTTAAAAATACTGACTGATCGCAAAACATTGATGTTTTTGTATATATGTAAATTAGATTATTATTATTATTATTATTAATTAAATTAGAATAGATTGCTTGAAGAAATGGATAATTTAAGATTTGTATTAAATATTTATTAAATGATTGATGAAATATGAAACTTTTTAACGATTACATATTCTAGAAGTTTCTATAAGTCATTTCTTATTATACTGTAAAATTTATTATTGACATTGTATTATAAAAATCAGTATAATGTCAATATCGTGATTTGATTATTAATATCATATGATCATAAATCTATTTCTTTTATTAATAGTAATAAAATTCCTAATATATTAAATAATTGAAAAAATCTTTTACTATAAGTCAGTTAATTAAATTTATAAATTTAATTAACTAATAATATAATAAATATATGATAATATAATTCAATGATTCAATGTTTCTAGAAAAAATTAATAAATAAATAATAATTATGTTAAAATAAAATAAACATAATATTTCTTAGTCTAAAATTCAACCTGACAGGGACACGAGAAATTTAAAAATTCTCTCAAATTACAAATATGATATATGCAAATATTAGATTCATTTGATACAAGAATCTTGATACTTTCTAATATAATATACTAATTCTTAAAATAAATATATTGATTTACAATATTTTATTTTTTAGTTCTATAAAATTTAAGTATGTACGAGATTTCCTCAATGATTCATAATTTATATTCAATTTATACTATCATTCTACTTATTCAAATTATGCAAACATTACATCTTGCTGAATCTTCAAATATACATAACTATTTATATACTATATTTACAAACTTAATTTAAAAAAGAGAACAGTATAAACTCAGCATTCCGATATCTTAAACAACGCATTAAGCCAATTAAATACAAGTCAAACAAAAGAAAAACGTGTCCCTTCTCTTTGTTTTCTTTTGGAGATTGCAATACCATTGAAATTATCTAATTGATGATTAAAGTCAAGAAAAGATAATAAGATCGGTCGATTTCCTCAATTGGTAAACAATGTGTCGAAAGAGAAAAGAGATAGTTTCTTACTTGTATATCCCACGAGAAAAATAGCAAAACGTCCAGATCGTAAATTCTCCATTGTGTCGTTGCATCCCTCGTCGACATTCCCTTACTCTAATTTACCGCGTTTCTTTTAATAGCCATAGAGTCCTTTGCTTCCTCCATCGTTTGGCTTCGCATAAAGGCCGAGCTACGCCGCGCTGTGGCGCGTCGGTCGTCGAACCTCCTCTATGACTCATCCGGCGCCTTCTCGTTATTGAAAAAATATTATTTCGTGCTAATGAGAAACATATACAAATCGTGGAAGCAGATATAGACGAATCTTGTCGTTGTATTAGAATTAATTGTCGTAAATTATGCGACTCGTGTAAATTTTATCGCGTGAAATTTTTTTTTTCATGAGAATTTTTTTCACATTTTGTCTAATTGTTTATGAAGGAAATCTGGAAAATTTAAAAATACAAAAATATAAAAATTTTATATATGAAAAATTTATAAAATATTAAAAATTACAATATTCATAATAATATTCATAATAATATTTGGTCGAAATAAGTCATTTTCTAAAATTCATTTTTTTAATTGTATTAATGAAAATATGAATATGTATATAAATTTATATGTTCATATAAATTGAAGTTTAAAGTAAATTTGAATTTCATTTCATGTTTGCGAATTATTTTATGGAAAAATCGTAGAAAATGAATAACTATAAAAAAATCGAAATCAAAATTTCATTCCAAAATTTTAAAATTTCAAAAATTTTTTATATACATAAAAATTTTTTTAGTTTTATAAATGAATTTTAGAATGATTATTATTAACGCGTAGGTGGATAATCGTATCTGTGAGAAATCGTTGCGCAATTAACGCGAGACGAATTAATTACTGTCGGTGAAGCGAACAATGTTTCCTAAAGATTGCGTTGCGAACAGATTATTGAATACTTGTTTGCAAAGATATTTTAATTATTATGTATTATTATGTAAATCGATAATATTATTAAATTATTTGTATAATTAATTTTTTATAATATCAGATAGATATATTCTGTCTAAATTCATAAATCTAATTGTAAGTATTTTAAACAACAATTTAAAAAGTCAAATAAAATCATGAAATAAAAGAATGTTTCGAAATAATTATTATTTTGCTTTCATCATTGAAAATAAAGTGAAATAATGTATAAGTGAAATAATAATGTAAATATGCAAATTAAAGATAAAAAAGAAATCTCTACTATTGAAAGACAATAATTTATCAATAATTTAAATTGATACGTAAAAAATTAACAGAAACAATAGAATTAATACAATATTAAGTATTAACCTTTTGAAGACTAATGGAATAATAAAATGATGCTCTTTCGCACAAACTGTCGATTTTTAACTTGACATTTTCTTGAATGATAAATGTGTAGATTAAAAAATATTTCTCGCAATAAAATAAGAATCGGCTGAACAATTTTATTGGTCTTGTAAAACTTCATAAAATTTATTAATTATTTCATAAATTTTATATTTTTAGACATAATTAATTATTTTCCTTTTCAATCAATATTACATTAAAATCTTTATCTCTTTTACTTATCAAGAAATATAAAAGTATTGAATAAAAATGAATTTTTCATATTTCTTCTCAGGGTTTTTTTAAATATTTCAAATTTTTATTTGAATATATTTTTTTTTTTAATTAAAGATTCGTCTCTTCGACTATACGATTTTTCATTTTTGTTTTCGATTCGATTTCCAATTCTTTATACAAAAATGTTTTGCACTAAAATAATAATCCTGGTATCTTGCTTGTGACACGTATTACTATTGTAAATCATTGATAAGAATTTTTTTGTAAAACAAAATGTATGCTTACGCATCGATTCTGACACATTTCATATTTTTTTCTTTTCTATCTCCTCTTTTCTTTTTTTTAATACTGTTTTTGCGTTGTGAAAGTCATTATTGTTATTCGTCGAATGTCATTGATGACAATGCGCATCCGTTTTCAGGACGGGATCGTTCACATAAATGCGTTCCCAGTATCAATTTCAACGCACTTTTATGGATAAAGTCGTATGTTTTTCACAACGTCAATAATTCTCTGTCTTTTTCCAATGTCGACGACATTACAAATATCATGCATAATCATAGCCGAGAAAATTTGTTTTAACAGATGCTGCTTTATTCCAATTTTATGTGACTATCATTTTACTTTAGATAGTACTTTATGATTAAATATTTTATTTAAAATAAAAACTTATAAAAATAAAAAAATAAAACTTGAGATATTTTAATTTTAAAAACAAAAATTGTTATTATTAAAAAAGAAATATTAATTTTTAATATTTCTTTCTTAATTTTCTTAAAAGAAAAAAATTTTTAAGTAATTTTTTTCTCTTAAAATTTTCAAAATAAAATAACAATAATTTGAATAAGATTATCTTGGAGAAATTCGGATAAAATTGAGAATTAAATTAAATAAAATATTTGAAACCATATAAATATTACGGTTATTATATTAATATTCAATAAACGAATTATTTATTACAAATATTTCACACTTACTTTCAAAATATCCCTCGATTCACACTCAGGGTTTTAATGAATCGAACGACATGATACATTCACGAAGAGTGAATCGAAACAGGAAGCAGGAAGTCTATCATGGTCACGATTCTTTATTCTTTG
Source organism: Apis dorsata (assembly GCF_000469605.1). NCBI lineage: Eukaryota > Metazoa > Arthropoda > Insecta > Hymenoptera > Apidae > Apis > Apis dorsata. The sequence goes on along the minus strand of NW_006263353.1, from coordinate 1,990,936 downwards.
AAATTATTATTCTTCAAGTGTAGATCTTTAGTATAATCCATCTTTTTTCAATATCTCTTGCTCAGGTAAATATAGAAATGAATTCGTCACCTGGGGTGTTTGCACGTTTACCTCGTTAAAACTTCTCGCGAAAGTCGTAGGTTTCTTTTCTAATTTTCGACTTCCGGTATCTTTAAGACATTCATTAGTATAAAGCAATATGTTGGGCTGAAAACGAAGAAAGCTAAAAATTTTTTGGTGAATTTTCTAACTTTTTGTTGATTTTATAAAAATTACATTTTATTTTTTAATTAAATGAAATTATAAGATTGTGAATTTAGTATATTTTTTTTTATCATAAATAAATAATTTTTGAAACACTAATGAGATTAGACTGAATAATCAAATAAAAATATATAATTTTTTTTAATATAATAAAAGATAATTTTTTTAAATAAAGAATAAAATAAAAGAAAATTTAATGAAAGAAAACTTTATTATTCTTTGAAATAAAGAATAAATAAAAAATAAAAAGAGAAAATTTTTCTTTTATCCAATCTAGTAATTAATAATATTGATGAATTAAAAAATTACAACTTATAGGTTATAAACATGTTTTTGTATATTTTTAAAATTTTATTTATATTAAATCTTATAACTTCTGAAATCTCATAATTTAATTTAATGTGTAAGATAAGAAAATATATTAATGCAAGTTTCTTCTCTAATCTCAAAAAAAAAAAGAATCAATTTCACTCATATCACAAAATTCTGATTCATATCTCAATATAAGATTAAAATTTTTTTAATTTTCCACATTATCGTATCATAATCTCTAATCAATAAAGAACCATAAAAAGTATCAATTGTTCAATTGTAATTACACTTAATCCTTCATCGATTTAATCTTTTAATCGTGTATAATTCTCTCCTCATGATCTCGATCGTCCATTTATCGCATTCGATTTCACATCGTCTTATTTCGTTTCCATATTCCAATGTTATCGTTATCATGATTGTGGATCATTTGTATAGTCATCATCCTTGGTCTCAAAGAATATCGAAATCGATTGTGCAGATATGAAACTTAAAACGAAATGCATTTATCTTACTTCGAAATTATTTCAACAATAATAAATCGATTATGTTTCATGATTGGTCTTGTTTCATGAAAATCGTTTAGATAATCGATTTCAGAACTGTTCGAGTATCTATTCAAAAGTATAGAATTAGTCGAAAATTGCAATTTCTAGTGTAATTAAATGTTAAATCTCAATAAATTTTAATGAACAATTAACTTAAATAAATAAATTATGTTAAAAAACTTACAATTATTTAATCTCATGGAATAGTGCAATATATAAGTATTAGAATACTGGTGCCATCTTGCGTGATAATTTACTAACTAATAAAAGAATTGATGAGTTGAGTAAATTATAGGTTATAAACACAATTTTATAAATTTTTAAAGTCGAAAAGAGTGATTATTTTTTTTATTAAATAATTTCTTCATTTATCCAAAAATTATAATAAAATTTTGAAAACTTTTTTACTATTTTATTAATAAAATTTTTCATCAATGATAAATTCACAGATAAAATTTTTTCGTCATTAGAGAATTAATCAGGTAAAGATAATTTCAAGTTGACTTTCACTAATAAAATGCTTTATAAACGTATTCGTAAATGTTTTATTAGTCGATTTTCATTTCATTTCAAAGAATTGAAATGATATTAGCTCGCTTTATAAAGTCACTACGAAACCGACCTAGTTTGAAACTTTAAGACAGATGTTGTAGGGTAAAAACCAATGAAACTGCTTGAAAGTACAATAATCCTAGGACATTGTTTTTTTGAGATTAATATTTTTTGGAAACTGTAGCAAAATATAAATTTGTAAATATCATTTAATATAGTTTTTTTTGGAATTGTTAATAATTATTGTTAAATTATTGAAAATTAATTTTATATATCCTAGAAGATTACAGAAATTAATATATTGAAAATGGAATTATATAATTTTTTAAATAAAGTATGTAACAAGTAAAATAGAAAAATAATTTTAAAAATAAATAAATAGTTCTTAAAAATTCACTTATTTAAGTTTAAAATATAGTTTAAAATATCACATCAAATCCTTTAGATAGTATTTAAAGATTAAGTAATTAAATATATATATTATTTAAATATATAATATTTAAATTACTAAATAATTAAATTATATAAAAGGAAAAATTTTTTTCACAGAAATTCTGAGTTCTTAAATCTAAAAAAAAAAAGAAAAGAGAAAAAAGAAAAAGCCATGCATAAACAAGAAAATGGGTCACAGAGAAAATAACAACATCACAGAAAAATCAGGAAAGTACTGGAGAAAATTCTTCAATTAAAAAATTTCAAAATCCAATTGTTTTAACTAAAATTATTATATAAGTATCTATATATTTTTCATATCATTAATAGACTATAGATATTCATGCATTTATGGAAAATTTTAGTATGCAAAAATATACAGAATATATAATATGCAAATATATGTAAAATATTCATAAAATATTATATTTATTATGTAAAATAAATAGTAAAAAATGCACATAATATGCATAAATATATGTTAAATACTCACTATAATATTCCATAGCAAAAAATCTGTATTTAATATAAAATATAGATATATATTATTTATTATTAATAAAATAATTTATTAAATAAAAATTTTCATTTCATTTTATTATTCTATTATATTCAATTTTTTTATTTATCATTATAAGATTTTTAATTAAAAATGTTATATGAATTTAACATCAATAAATTCAAGATTATAATACTAGATTATTAGCGATACTTTGGGAATGTTTAAATTTTTATTCTTTATCACAAATATGAATTTGCATAAATATCTGTATAATATTGATCAAAGATTTGAATTTATCATGGTATATTTTATCAATTCTATCTTTTTATCATTGATATCGGTAATAATCTATCATGCTTTCATCTCGAACAACTATAGAATTGATGAAAGGATTTCGTTATCATTTACAGACTGACGGAGCCGACGGGAAACATCCACGACGGTATCGGGAATTACACGGCGGACGTAAAGTGTTCCTGGCTAATCGAGAGCAGCCCAAACTCCACGATACGGATGCACGTGGAGCAATTCGCAACAGAATGCGGTTGGGATCATATGTACATTTACGACGGTGACAGCGTTGAAGCGCCGTTGCTTGCCGTCTTCTCTGGATTGATGCACAAAGATGGCTACCACATACGTCGCGTTCCGGAAGTGATCGCGCGTTCCGGAAGCGCGCTCCTTCACTTCTACTCGGATGTCGCTTATAACATGAGCGGTTTCAATATTAGCTATAAGATTAATGCCTGTCCCAGCAGGTGAATTTTTACTGTTTGTGAAATT
>NW_006263353.1:1981609-1987460 GCF_000469605.1 Apis dorsata | reverse complement strand
TATTTTAAAAATTTATCTAGAATATTTGTTTATTTATTATAGAAAATTAATTATAGAAAATTATTTTTATGATAAGCTTGTTGGGATTAGAAAAATTATTTATAAAATTATTGTTTAAAATTAAAAAAAGCATTAATTGAAAAAAAATATATTTTTATATAATAATTAGTAATTATTAATATGATAATTTAAAAAAAAAATTCTTTTTTTCCACTTAACAATTATTTGAAGTTTATATATAAAGCTTCAATATGGAACATCCTCACATTTAGTTTTATTTGGTACTAGAACTGTTTTTATTCCTAATTCATCATATTTCCCAAAACGGAAAAAAAATTCCTTTACATTAAAAAATAATCATTTAAAATGATCTTTCATTTGTTTCTCTTGCATTAATCATTTTTTTTGAAACATTTGTCTAAATTCAATCAGGCAAACATTTAATCTATCCTTGTATATAAATATGTTAAGAGCATGTTTACAATGGTATTTAGAACCAATATGCGATAGCTTGGTTTCTTAGAAAGATTTGTGTAACCTACTTTCCTCTTGTACATATTTTTTGGTATTCACAGGTATTCGCACATCGATTGTTCTGGACATGGGGTTTGCATTGATGGTGTGTGTACATGTGATGCCACATGGACTGGTGAAGCCTGTGAAATTCAAGTTTGTCCGAATAACTGTTCCCATAGTCATGGACAGGGCGAATGTAATCGGGAGAGTCATCATTGTGATTGTATGCATGGCTTCAAGGGTGAGATTTTCTATCAAAAAAAGTTACCTAATGTATTTTGGAAGATTTAATTTATTTTGTTCTATATTTTTATGAATGTTTCTAAGAGAATTGGATAATTATATATAATTTTATGATTTTTTTTTTTGCTTATGGAAAAGGATATAATTAATTAGTTTTTTTTGGGTTATGAATAGATTGCTTAGCGTGATGGAAGAGTGTAATGATAATGCCAATAATGTAGTAATTGTATAATTTAGTATAATATAGTAATAATATTACATTTAATATATTTATAATTTTGAAAAAGAAAAGGAAAGAAATTTAATATACTGTATAATGATCCAATTAATTTCTACTATCTTCTTTTTAAAAATCAAATGATTTAATCTGTAATTCATATGTATAAATTACTATATAAATATACATTTATATAATTATATATTATTAATATATATTTAATTATAAAATTATACATTAATTTATTATTATTACATATTGTATATTATTTATTAACTTTATATTTTTTCAGGTTCTGATTGCAGTCAAAGAAGCGACCGTGGATTCTGGGAAAATGTATTCTATACTGACTTCTCACCTGAAGGCTCGGCTAGTCATTGCTCTATCGTTTGGAAAGATTCTTTATATATAGTTGGTGGTGAAAGTTTTCATCGCGCTAAAATGATTTACGTGTACGATTTCAATGGAAATGTCTGGGAGACCCCTCATGTCGAAGGGAAGGTTCCTCAACCTCGATACGCTCATTCGTGTATACTTTTCGGTGATAAAATATTCATGTATGGTGGTGTACTGCCTAATTCTACGGTAACCAATGAAATCTGGGCATTTGATGTCTCGGCGAAAGTCTGGGAGAATGTAACCGTACACGACAAGAGCAACAAAACTATGCGTGGTCCTTTAAAGGTGATTTGATAATTTCCTTCATGAATTCGTTTTTGTATCTATAATTTCTATAATTTCTATAATATTTTGAGTTAGCTTTAAGTATGTATATACAAGTAGTTTTTAGTTTTTAAATTGAAATTTTTCTTACTTAAAATTATATTAATATAATTATCATAATTGTTACATGTATGTAATTTTTATATTTTTCGATTTTTATTAATTTTGTTTGATTACGTTTTTTAATTTGTTTATATTATTTTGGTTGTTTTTTTATATTCTTAATTTGATTATTTTCACTTTTAATTTTTTTCTACAAAAATAATATATATTTAAATATTTTAAAGAATTTTATCCTATTCTCGTAACTTTATTAAGAATAAATAGTTAAATTTTTTTAAACTTTATCAAATAGAAAGAAAAGAAAGAAAAAAAAGTGAAGAGAAAAATATTATATAAATCGTTAAAATTTTCTTGTATAACTATACTTAGCTACTATTAAGAAAACAGAATTTTATCATGTTGCAATCTTTAATGGATTAATGCTGTAATTGATGTTAATCAAATATTTTTTCTCATAGAATATTATGTATAATGAATATCTTAATATGCTTTAATAATATTTTTTTAGCAATATATTAAATATATTAAGCCATATTGAATGTGCGTGTTTTTAATACATTATTTTACACAGGTAGCCGGACATTCTGCAACTCTTGTACAAAATCATGGAAGAAAAGAAAAAATGGTAGTAATATTCGGATATTCACCTCAATATGGTTATTTGAATGAGATTCAAGAATATCATTTGGGTACACGTGAATGGCAAATCGTAGACACAATTGGATTCCCTGTGAAAGGTGGTTACGGGCATAGCTCCGCCTATGATACATTAACAAATCTCATTTATGTATATGGAGGATACGTATCAGAATCGCAGACCACACAGGTCTTAACTAGTCGATTGTACTCTTATGATCCTAATTCTCGTCAATGGACATTGCTTACGGCTGCCCCATCAGCTCGTTTCTTTCACACAGCTGTGTTCATTTCTGGTGGTTTGATGATTGTCTTTGGCGGTAATATGCATAACGATACGCAACATTCGGATGGAACGAGATGTTATTCGGCAGATACGATCGCATATGATGTCACTTGTGATTCCTGGCATCAATTTCCTATGCCCAAAGAGATGACCGACCTGCCCAGGTATGGACACAGTGCGACTGTGTTTGAGAAGTCAATGTATATCTATGGGGGATTCGATGGACAAATGTTGTCTGACATGACAAGGTAGAATATTTATACAATACATCTATCATATATAATTATTATTTATTATTATTAATTATAAATATATATAATTATAAATAATGTAGTGATAGAGAAATTTTTACGGATTTCAATTAAAAGAATAAGAATAAAAATTTATTTATTATATTTATTATTATATAATATATAATATAAAATATATTTATTATATTTATTAGGTATACTCCAGGAAATTGTGAGCATTTAACAAATCAAAATCATTGTTTAAATGCAAGGACAGGCGTGAAGTGCGTGTGGGATAAAAGAGAAAATCGATGTATACAGATCACCAAGATAGCTCGACACGTGCTTCTTAACGATGACATGCATGATGGAATTTATATGAGATGTCTGGACGATACTCCGCCTCGTGGGATGACATCTCACAAGGAATTATGCAAGCTGCTTACGGATTGTGTGGCTTGTGTACAAACATCATATAATTGCATATGGTGCGGTAAGAGTTGCTCGCACGAAATTTGCCGAGACAACGCTAATGCACCTCCGACCAAGGCTATCAGTAATCTAGATCAATGTGATGCTCACACAGCCATTAAATGTTTGCAGTTGCATACATGCCATGCGTGTTCTAGTAATCCACACTGCATCTGGTCTTGGTCAAATGGACCTGATCGATGTAAACCATATTCGAAAGCTCGAGAAGTAAGTATTTGAGTAAAAAAGTTATTGTTCGCTATATTTGCTACAATTAGAGCAAGTTCGATAGTGATTCAAATCTTACTATTCGCATTTATAATCATATAGATAAAATGAAAAAAATATTTGATGTTATAGTTTGGTAGAATCACTCTTCCATCTTTTTTCTGTAATCATAGATATTCATTAAAGAATTTTGCATATATATAGTGATTTATTGATTATATTAGATGGTAGATTTTAGTTGTTTTGCAAGATTAGTAAACAACCAATTTTGCTTCAAATATATATTTATATATATATGTAAAATATATAAAAGAAAATGAATCTATATACAAATATTTACAGCAAGTGACCATTTTAAACGGAACTATTCAAGCACAAAGATTGTCCATAGATTCTTGTCGCAGTCCATGCGTAGACTATACTTCCTGTAAAAATTGCACAGAATCAGATTGTATTTGGTGTCAAAATGAGAAAAAATGTGTGGACAAAAATGCATATCCTGCAAGCTTCCCTTATGGACAATGTCGTGAATGGACAACGGTTGATTCAAAATGTCATCCCACGGAAACGGGAAAAGAATGGTGTACATTTTATTCATCTTGTGCAGCGTGCCGATCTGATCCTGGATGTGGATGGTGTGATGACGGTTCTGGGACAGGAAAAGGATTGTGTTTGCCAGGTGGAGCTCGTGGTCCAAGCAGTAAAAGCTTGGACACTTGCTCAATCGAACGATGGTATTTTACAAAATGTCCTAGTAAGTGCATTATAATTAAATAATAAAATTGATTGTGGTGTTTAAAGGTGACATGTACTAATTCTCTTTACATTATAATTTTAGCTTGTCAATGCAATGGTCACAGCAAGTGTCTTTCGAATAGCAGTATATGTATTCAACCATGTGGAAATTTGACTTATGGACCTCATTGCGATAAATGTATTCCTGGTTACTATGGAAATCCATTAAATGGAGCCACTTGTCAACGTAAATTCATTCTATCCTACGTAATATAATTTTTTAAATAGATTCTTAAATTATATTTTCTTGTTACAGCATGTTTTTGTAATAATCAAGGCACACAATGTACCAGTGAAACGGGTAAATGTTTCTGTACAACGAAAGGCATTATTGGAGATCATTGTGAACGATGTGACGTGTCTAGCCTTTATCATGGAGATCCTACTAATAAAGGATCTTGTTTTTGTAAGTTTTTTTTTTAATATTTCTCTTTTTTCATTCATTTAATATTTTCGAAGATACAGATTTCAATTTAAAATTCTTTTACAGACGATTTGGCTATTGATTATCAATTTACATTCAATTTAAGTAAAAAAGAGGACCGTCAATACAGAGCGATTAATTTTAAGAATTCTCCGCCAAAACCTGATATTGATGCAGAGTTTTCCATTACGTGTTCTGTTCTGGCTAAAATGAACATCACGGTGAAAAGAGCAAACACACCGGAAATGCCAGTCATTCTTGGCGCAAATTGCACGACTGCAATGTATAAACATCGTTTTATTAAAGATGGTTATGGTTTCGGTAGTGAGAACAATAATACATTGACCACATTCTATGTATATGTGTACGACTTCCAACCGCCGGTGTGGATTCAAATTTCTTTTTCACAATATTCCAAACTCAACTTGCAGCAATTCTTTATAACATTTTGCACGTGAGTATTTGAAACTTGATGTCAAAATAAACTAAATATATGGTGAATGTATTGATTATCTGTGTTATGTGTAGAAATTAATAACAAGATAAACGACATTGTGATTTTGTTCATTATTTTTTTTTTTTCAAAATTTCCTACGCTTTTGTGTTGTCCTAAGCCTCAGGCAGTATTTACTTGTAAACTAGAGATTACATGCCTAGGTGCTTCCTCGCTCTACTGTTGGTGGCTGCTGTTCTTTGGAAAATCAAGCAAAAATATGATATGTATAGAAGAAGACAGAGATTGTTTGTAGAAATGGAACAAATGGCCAGTAGAGCGTTTAGCCAAGTTTTGGTAGAAATCGAGAGGCGGGACATCGATAATTCTGACTCGGAGCGAAGTGAGTCCGAATTAGTAAATTGCCGCAAAAAGAAAAAGGTTAATATTTAATTATTTAGCTATATAAAAAAATCATATATGAAATATATATACAACATAACAAATTTAATAAAAAATATAAACATAATTATATATATATAATTATAGATAAATATTTATAAAATAAAATTATTAAAATCTATTT
>NW_006263353.1:1971987-1981261 GCF_000469605.1 Apis dorsata | reverse complement strand
AAAAAAAAAAAAAAAAAATGAATATCATGACGAAAATTTAAATAAAGGCGCCACTAGCGCCATTGATTTCGATATTTGCGATTTTCGATTTTTCGATTTTTCGATATTGCTTGCAATTCTCGTTTCTTCATTTCAAATTTGTCGTGAACTTCGGTGGACGCGGACGTGTCGGGAGTTTATCGCGCGTGTCGGGAATTTTGTGAATAATAAATCGTGTGTGTGTGATTTAGTGTTATGTGGTTTTTTTTTGTGAATATTTTTGCAGGATGCCCCTAGTCCGATCGCATTGGAGCCCTGTTGCGGTAACAGAGCAGCGGTCTTGTCGTTGCTAGTCAGACTGCCTACTGGTGGTGAACCGTACACTCCGGCTGGTCAGAGCGCCGGTTTAGCCGTAGCGTCTGCGTTAGTTACACTGGGTAGCCCACGGAGGCCATCTCAGGAATTGACGACAAAAGAGCCGACAAAAACACGAAAGTCTGCCAGCCAACATCCAGATTCCACTTGCATTTAGCGATAAGGGCGTGAAAATAGAGACACCTTAAACATAAACTACGCCGTGGGTGACTATGAGCCTTAGATATATTTCTGTGATCTTGCCTTAGCGAATGGGCAGGACTGTTCAACAGTTAAACTCTTCGAACTCTAATCGAGTGAAGTGTGTAATACATTATTATTACAATTTTTTTTTTTCGTTTTCGTTTTCGTTCGTTCCGTGATAAATATTCGTTTCGTTTCGTAAAATCAATCGGTGAAACTATAATAACAAATTCGACTTCCCGAAGAACATATTTCCGAGGAGAATTGCATCCCGTCATACTCAAAGGGTCAGCTAAGTGATTTGAATGTACATGTTGGATTTTCGATGCGAAATGGGGATCAGCCATTTTTCGTTCAACCAATTTTTGGTAAGTAAATTAGTACATGAATTATTTGCGTGTGGCGGTAACACGCTTGGCTGACTTGAGATTTTTTTATCATTTTATTTTTTTCTATGTGACAATGTACAGTTGTATATAGATCTGTTATGCGATTTATTTCTTTCGTTTAGTCATTGCGATCGAACGGAATCGAGTTCGTTCCGCAATTATCGAAGTGTCTTCGAAAAGGGCTATAAAAAAACCGAATGTTGTTCTTTATTCGAGAAATGAATTTCGCGCGTAATAAAGTTAATACGTGCTGCCCTCTGTACGAATTTCAACAAATTCGGACGAGAGGTCGCTGAAAATTGGCGGGTAATTGAAAAATGAAATATTGGAAAATTCAATTTGCCAGATGCAGTTCGAACTTAATTTTCGTTCTTCGTTTTGTAAACTTATGTAAATACATATATGGTTGTATATCCGAAGTGAAAATCACGATACAGATGAACTGTACAGATATAAATTCGATTTGAAAGAAAAAGAAAGATAGCAAAGTGAGGAATATATAATTTTTTTGTGTATTCATATACAATAAGCGATAAAGATTTAATTCTAAATTAAAGGAAATGAATAGGGATAAATTGTTGATATTTTGAATATTGCATCATCTTTGTATAATCTTCGTATTCTATATATCTACTGTGCCAAAGCATTTTTTGATCAAATCATTATGATTTGGTATCAAATCATTAAAGAAAAAAAAATATCAAAATATCATTGGTGTAGATACGAATTTTTATCAGCAATTCAATCTGTTTGAAAAGTTTCTTAAAAAGCGATGAAACATGAAAGTCAATTTCTTTCACTTATCTCTATTCATTTCTGTAAGAAAAAAGGGTTCGCTATACGATCGAAAAATATCGAGGCAGAGAAATGAATTATTCTCATCTGAAGATTTTTTTTTAAATACGACATAATAATTTCTATCGTGTAGCGTTCCATATAATTTTAATGTATAACGAACTTAGAAAAAAAAAAAAGAAAAAACAAAAAAACAAAAAAAGAAAAGAAGGATGTGGACGTTGCAATAAACTGAAAGAATCGCAGTAATTCTTCGGTCGACGATACGGTTTTTGTTTTGCTACAAAGATGGCGGTGCTGGTTGTTTCACGTACCAAGCCTAACCTCAAAATGTCAAAAGGGGCAAGAGAAAAGACAAACGAACGTATATGTTATGTGGCTGTGGTTTATTTTTTCATTTATATTATTGTTCATTTATATTACCAATATATATAAATTTCTTATATTTTTGCGTGGCCAATAAAAAATAGCTGCTTCCGTTCTGAAATTTAGAATGATCTCACGTTCTTACTTCCTGTTCTGAATATGGAGGCAGCTCTTACTATTACGTGTTCCATAAAGCAAATGAAAAATAGAAAAAAGGAGAAACCGTTTTATATCGTAGCAAAACAGTTTCTTAGAACTTAAAAAACCTCCAGCACTTGCATAGCATACGGACAGAATATTCGTGTATAAGTGTCGTCTAATTTTAATTCCTGTAAAAATCGAATTTTTTTTATGTGTATTTTACCATAATGTTCAAAATTGGAGGGCCGACTGCTTATTAGTCCACTACTGAAATAAGAAATAAGAGAAAAATGCTGATTATAATATTTTATATTTAATTATCTATTATAGAATATTTTATTCAATTTTTTTTGTTACCTATTACAATTAGCTTCCAATGCTCAAGTTTATTCTATATGAGTAGACGATCCTCCAATCCTGCGCATGGTATAAGACTCGAGTACATTAAGAGTATCGTTTTAGCTTAAGTTCTTGGTCATAAAGGATGAGAGTGATATAAATTTTTTTTTTCAATTTTTTATCATTGTATAGCACAGATTAAGTGCAATGTATTTTGTTTTACCATGTATAATACTCATCAATGTTTCTTTCATTCTCTCTACTGTACTCGGAGTCTCTTTTTGTGAGGGTGCAACCAGATGCTAGTCAATGCATTGTACGTGATTTAAATTGACAAAGTTACCCACCAATCTTTAGAGTTGCTTCTATCACTTTGTTAAGAGAAAAAGAACTATTTATTCTTATTCTTTGATTATGCTCTGGTTGCATTCACTTAGAGCATAGTGTATATTTTATATTATTATTATTATCGTAAAGATAATTTAATTTTTTTTATACAACTGTTTTATTTTTGTTTGTTTTTTTTTAAACGGAATAATAGGAGCGCGTATCCCTCCTCCAGTTCTTGTTTTGAAATCAAACTTTTTATTATTTTTTTGTGCAAAAATTTATAATTGTACATATACAAGTTATAAATAATGTTATGTTATATTTAAAGAAAATAGGATTATATTCGATATATTGCTCAAGTTTTGAGTAGATTTCTTCTTAAATTGCGCTTAATAATTTCTACTTTATCGACTTTTTTCTTTCGTATCTAGGGATATTTAAATTTTGTGTTCATTTGAGGAAAGAAGTATTTAAAATATAAGAAAAAGAAAATGAAACGAGATAGATTATATTTGGGACACATTGTTAAGGAAGGACGATGCTTAGATCGACGAGTATTTCTCATTCTTGTTCTCTTCTTTTTTTTTTTTAATCCATGTGTATTTATCGAGTGTCTTGATACTGCCATTTAACTTCTATGATCTATTTGTCTTCGAATTCAAAATGATTAGGATCCACCCATTTAATCGTTAAAACTCTTTGCTGCTTGAATTCCATTGCATGTATGAAGTAATATTAGAAAGTAGAAATTTCGCTTAAGGAGACAGTGCCCAAAAGTTTTGTCAGAATTTGGTGCCAACTCCCATTATTATTCCAATCTTATCATTTATTCTTCGTAACATCTTGGCTCCTCGTTAACATCGAGTTTCTTGGCAAATGTTTCTGTGCTCGAAAATTTTCTTTACCCTTAGGAAACGATGTCAAGATGGTTATTAACATTTTTTTAATAAATGAGATTTTTAATTAAAGTATTCTAAATTATTTGTGGTCATGTTCGAATTTAATCTTCAATAAATATGATTAGAGACAGGAAAAATTTTATCATTTCTTTTTTTTGGCTTGTTCAATAAATAGAGCAATTGTTGAAAAATTGAATTAAAAAATATTATGGAGAATAAAATAGATTTTTTGTTGAAATGAAAAAATGAAAATTAAATGATTTGAATTCAATCTATTTATTTTCATCATAGAAATACTTAATTAAAAATTAAGGAATATGTTAATGGTGGGGGATGATCTTGAAAATTCGACTGATTTCAGCCAGGCTATAGCTTCCATAAATGGAATACTTAGTTTTCAGGCAGCAATGGAGTTAACTAGGCCCTAAACTAAGACTATATCACACACCATTGTTGTTCATACATTAATTGTGTCAGGATTATGAATGATTTTAAAATTTATATTGTGTCTCATAATGATCCATAGATTTTATTGTGATTAATCCATGCTCCTGTGAATTATCCACAGAATTAATTCTTAACTATTATGATTCTAAAGTATCCCAATAACAAAATTAATTCTGAATTTATGAGTTATATATTACAAAGTTGATTCTGAATTAATCATTGTAAGATTAGATAATCATTGTAACTTTAACATCATATGTTATTTGAAAATTATACAATGATAGTTTAACAGACTACGGATGTTAATGCAATGGTATTAGAAATTTAAAAATTTTAAAAATAAAAAGATTTATACAAGATATAATATCATTAATGTAATATTTATAATAATCTAATATATGGAATAGTTTCTTATATAAATTTCATTTTTTTAAAAATATAAAATTGTATAAACATCCTCAATCTACTTACAATATTAGGGGTACTCTAACATCTTAGCAGTTAAGAATTAAACACAATCTCAATAAAGAGATAAAGATGAATAAACGTTGAAAGATAAATCATCAAATAGTAATGATTAAGAATGATAAAGAATAAAGTTCAATCAATTTTCAGTCATATAATCTATGTAAAATATCAGGTTTCTTAGGTGGTTAGCATAGTCGATTATAGTATTGGAAGTATTTAGCTTGATTATGGTGTTTCCCAAACGTCTTCGAATTATTTGTAAATTTTATAGAGCAAACACAGAGGCATCGCTATCATTGACGTCTCGTGTTGATCCTCGGCCAAAGGAAACGTGCAGTTTTAATGTTTAACATTTGAATTTCGAATGTAAAAATTCGATATTAATTCAGGGGAATCGTTGTATCGAAAATCATTTTTGATACGTCCATTGTGGAATTTTGAGAAGATAAGATCTGTGTCTAGGGCCTAGATCAAGGTGGATTTTTTTAATCCTAAAAATTCTAAGATTTATGGGATTTTCAGGATCTTTTACGATCTCTAAAACTTTTAGATTTCGAAGATTTTTGGATCTTTAGGGTTTTTAAAACCTAGGATTTTTAGGATCTTTAGGATCTCGATAATCTTTAGAATCTTCAGGATTTGGATGAACCTTAGGAATCTTTATGATTTCTAGAACCTGTAAAATATTAAGGATTTTTAAGATTTCTAGATATTTTAGAATCTTTAAAGATTTCTTAGATTTCTAGGAATTTTAGAATCTCTAAGAACCATAAGAAATAGTTTAGAATCATAAGAAATATTCAAAAACTTTAAGATTTCTAGAATCTCAAAGATTTCTCTAACTAAAGTATCCCTAGATTTTCAATGATCACCAAAACTTTTAAGATTTAACAAAATTTCTAGACTTTTTAAAATTTTTAAAACAATTAGAATCTCAAAGATCTCGAACAATAATACTTATAGAAATTCCAAGATCTCTAAAATTTATATGATTCTTACAATCTGTAAAATTTTTTAAAGAATTTTTAAATTCTTTTTAGAATTTTTTATTTATTTTATATTAATGAAATGAAAAGAGAATTTAACATTTCTATAGTATTTGATGATTCTTAAAAATTCTTTGGATTTTGGAGAAATCTTTAAGATTTTTAAAATCTGAAACATTTCTTTACTTATATTTCGCATTTTTGCAAAATTTAGGATCTCTAAAATTTTTATGATCTTCACAGAAAATTCAGAGTTGTAAAAATTTTTTTAGAATTTATAAAATTTTGAAAATTTCTAAAATTTCCTTAAGATCTTTGGAATTTTTATAAGTTCCAGAATTTCTAGGATCTATAAGATTTTTATGATCTCAAGAATCTTGGGAAAACAATTTAGCTAGCTCATTTAGGCCCTTGAGAATACGCCGCGACACATATAGATACGGCTGCTCGTCCATCGACAGAAACAGGATTTTATTATTCGATTAATGTATGATTTTTTTCTTTTTTCCCCCTTCTGTTTTGAAATTATCAACAAGATTGATTGAAATTTTTTATTAATTCGTAACTCGCGTGGCGTAGCCAGAGCATTGTATCTGGCGATTTAACGTTTAAGAAATACTTAACGTAATCTATAAGTAGGTAGGTATATTATAATAAACGAGTATAGCTTGCAACAATTTTTCTAGAACACAATCGAAAATATTTATTTTTATTCAATCGTAAGCGTAAGGGTAACTCTTTGATAAAATGATGAAAAAAATAAAATAAAATAAAAAGAAATAAAATGAAATGAAATGAAATAAAATAAAATAAAATAATTGAAGGAAAAAAAAAAGGTGAAATATTAATTATTAAAATACAGGGGGGAGAGAGAGAGAGAGAGAGAGAGAGAGAGAAAGAGAGAGAAAGAGAAAAAGAGAGTGTAAAAGGAAAGTATGTGATGAAATTGTATGTGCAGTGAGAGTCAAAAGTGAGAGTACACATTTTGAAGACAAAGAATTTATTTGATAAATCTTACATTGTATAAATTTGAAAAGATAAAAACAATTTATAATAAATATAAATTAATAATGTAAAAAATATAAGTATTCCTAATGTATCATATTTGAGATTGTATGATACCTTATGTAATAATAATTATTATACAATATAATAATTTGTATACATATATAAAACGAGTTTGATTATATTTATTAACGATTATATAAATTATTATATATTTTTAGCAAATAGTTTTATCAAACAATTTTATAATTTAATAAATATCATTTTTTCAAATGTACTATTACACTTTTCACTCTTAACTACACGTTTCTCGTATCTCTTTCTCTCCTATCTCTCTCTCTCTCTCTCTCTTTCTCGTATCCTTTTAAAACACAAGTACTACATACCTGAATACAAACATACACCCATATATTTTTAACACGTGTGCTCCCATTTGTGTGTTACACGTATGATAATTCATGTGATAATTGTGTGCAGGATGTTATCACTACCTTGTCATACTTTTCATTAACGCCATCTGTTAGGAAGAGAGGAAGCATTCCAATTGTTAGAGTTCACGGTCTTTCTCGCGTTTCAAGTGGAAATGACCCGTCACTGGCCCGACTTGGGATTCGTTCTTCGAATAAGATTCTAAAGATACACGACGGTGTGCTAAATACTTCTGTCGCGTTTTTAAATACCGGTGATCGTGAAATATATTTACGTACCGTCCTCTCTAGATTGAAGGCGAATAGATTTTTTTTTCTTTTTTAATATCGTATTATAAATTGATATTGGGCAGATAATAATAATAATAATAATAATAATAATAATTTCGTTTAGTATTATGAAATATTGAAATATATGCAGAATTCTTTTATTTTTAATATTAGATGGATCATTATATAATTTATTTGAAATTTGCAACGAGACAGATATTGTTTAAATAAAATTTATATACACAAAGTTTTTTAATTTTTTTAAATTATTGTTTAAAATAAATTCAAAATATAGATAATTAGAAGAATTAAATAAAATTATTTATCCAATAATACCTAATATCCATTATGTATAATATTTATTTCACAAACAATGCTCAATTCTCTATTTTAATTCTTATTTCTTTCACATTCAAAACTTTCAAACGAAATCTAATAAATCTCAATTATTTCCATTATTATAGACCAAATCTCAATATCAACCCTCACCAATTTTTATTCATTTCTCTGTTATATATAATTCTTTCTCTTTTCTTCTAATTATATTTATTAACCTCCAACTCGTAATCCACTTATTCGTCCATTAATCTCAATCATTTCCCTTGTTATACGAATCCTTTGTTTTATGGGCTAACAACCAAATTCTGCTCCTCGATTTAAAATAAATTTTTATAAGCTTTCATTTCACTCTTAATCGCACGATCATCCCTCTTTCATTCCATCTAAACTTTACATTTTCACCATTTCCCCCACCATTTCATCGTGAAACAAGGGGGCGTAAACACAGCGTTTCAGGGCGTCCAAATCCTCCAGGGTGGAACAAAGGATTTTAATAAAATGTCGACATCAAACGAGTCATAGGGATGGTTCAGGTAGGACAGGATATTAAGCCATCCGCGACAGAATTGCGAAGTGGAGGGGGTAAGAGGGAGGAAAGGACGTAGTCTCTGGACGAGACGGCTTATACTTCCTGTCCTATCTTCCACTCTTTCATCTTAGAGACAGTTTTCATCCCGCAAATGGACGTGGCACGCGTATATCTTCGACCAAGGATCGACGAATCAAATTAACCCGTGGAAATAAAAGAGGGCGCTCCATTAACTGGAACCGAGATTTGAATTTGGAATTTGGAAGAAATTTTCTTCCTCTTCTTATCCTTTACGATTTTGTTTCTTTTTGTTCAAAGTTTTTATTATATAATTTAATTTTCACTTCGAGATATTTTTAACTTTTACGTTGGTTTCATTTTAAAATTTTTAATGATAAATAGTTTGGCACATCTTTGTTTTCTTCTTTGTATCTCTTCTCTGATGGTTTTTTTCAATTTTTATTCTTCTAGTGTATTCTTATTTCTAAGATATGATGCTGCTGATCATTCTTAAAATTTTTGTTTGAAGTAAAGCTATCTTCTCTATTTGCTTTATTGTTTTATTGTTATTTTATAAATTATATATAATTTATACAAAATTGAATATATATAAATTGAATATGAGTAAGTAAGTTTCATCAAGATATTATGGAATTTCATTTTATTCAGTTTAAAAATTTGATGTTTCTAGAAATTTCTAGGGAAAAATCGATTTTGCAGATTCAAGGAATTTTATATTTCGGTTTCATATATTGCTATGCGAGTGTCAATTTTTTTTTTTAATATAACATATTAAACATAAGAACATAATAAAAATATCGATTGAAAACTTATTTATTTATTAAATTATAAATTAATTTAGATTATTTAAACTTAATAAATTATTAAAACTTAATAAACACACTTCGATTGATATTTTTACCAACTTTTCTTTTTTATTTTCACTGTTTAGAATCGATCTTCCAAACGAAATATAAAATTAACATCTTGTACATTTACCAGTATT
>NW_006263353.1:1970515-1971613 GCF_000469605.1 Apis dorsata | reverse complement strand
AAAAAAAAAAAAAAATCAGGATGTTGACCGAAAGATTACTCGAAAAATTAACAGGAAACGAGAAAGCGAATTTGTGTGAATAAAAATTGAAACGATCCTCCTCCTCAAATATTTTCTCTTCCTAAAAAAAAAAAAGAAAAAAAGAAAGAAAGAAAGAAAGAGC
Organism: Apis dorsata; assembly: GCF_000469605.1. Classification (NCBI taxonomy): domain Eukaryota; kingdom Metazoa; phylum Arthropoda; class Insecta; order Hymenoptera; family Apidae; genus Apis; species Apis dorsata. The sequence goes on along the minus strand of NW_006263353.1, from coordinate 1,971,450 downwards.
AACCACTAGACGCTGAACAAGCGATATCCGGAAACTCGTTTTTCACGAAGTCGAGAGGTTAGGTTAGGTTAGGAATCGACACGGTTGCACGCCGATTTTTCTGCAAACGCAATCCCCATTGTTCTTCTTGTTACTTGGATGTTTTCTACCATCATCCATCTATGTTCTTTTCACCATTTCATTTCATCCCTGGATTATCGTATTGTCAGCAAGTGACTCGTCACGCTTTATAACAATCGTCGTTGTTATCCCTGTTTGGAAAAAATAAAAGAGTTTCGTTTCTCCCGATGATGAAATGCAATCGTGAACAGTTTATATCTATTGAAATTTTGTATCGAATTATTACGTATGGTTATAAAATAGAAAGAAATATTTCGAAAATTTATATCTATTTAAATTTCTATATAGGTGTGAATGAGTATTTAATTAATTCGCTGGAAAAATTTTTTTAAAAAAATATAAGAAAAGTATAAGAAATGGATCACATGAGCGATAATAATTGTTCAAAATTCAAATTAATTATTTCTCGTATCTTCTGTATTGATAAATTTTTTTAATTTAAATAACCTAATCTCTTATGAATGATTCAAATTTATTTTTCTTTCCTCTTCATCACTTGATTTTAATTACAATTTTCAAAATAAATAAATAAAGTTAATAAATAAAATAATAAATAAAATAAATAAATAAATAAAGTTCAAACCAAAATTCAAATACAATTAAGTTGATAGAAATCGTTCGAATCGAAAAGTACATGTTAATTTTGAGCTTATTATTAATCAACAAATTATCTCTTACAACAAATTATCGTTGGAAGAAGCTTAGACGCGTGTTAAGGCGAATGGTTATTTTGATAGAAGCATATAGTATCTTGAACGAACTTGGCTCAAAGACATGTCATGGCTCGGAAGTGCATTTGATTAAATTTTAAATTA
>NW_006263353.1:1959521-1970187 GCF_000469605.1 Apis dorsata | reverse complement strand
TATATATACAGTGTACGATAACAGGAATAATTTCTAAATACCATGCTTTAAACTTATTCTACCTCGTAATTTCATATCCGTAAAATTTCGTGAAATTTCACGGATAATAAAATATATAAACGAGCTCCATAGTAAGTAAAATGAAAAAAAAAAGAAGAAGAAGAAATTTAATTGACAGAGAATTTAGAATAAAGTGAAAATACAAAAATTAAATAAAATAGGTCCAACAAAATAATAAGATAAATATAAAATATCTATGAATGATAAAAAATATAATATACATAAAATAATTTACTGAGATAAATTGCTTAGGTTTGAGAAAAATTTCTCTCTGTAGAAAGAATCGTGACCCATATTGTAACCAAGTGAAGATCGAGGAACAAGCAAAAAAGGATCTATTTTTAAATTAGATTTTTAAAAAGTTTTTTCTCTTTCTCTGCAAGTTATTTTTTATTTATATAATTAACAAAATTATCCTGTCATAGAGATTATCATCGTATAAAGTTATTAAATGCTCTCTTATTTATTGACACGAACCTCATTATTAATTACAGATACAATCATAATTCTGTACTGAGTTTGCGTTACACATCCGATCCCTCGGATTACAAACGATCGATTTCATGTGTATCGTGCGTTATTTTCATAAAGGATGAGCGTTTCGATGGGGGAAGAGGGTGGTTGGATTATGATAACGCGGTATAATATCTACAATGGGATAGGATTTATCCACGCCTGTGTATGTAGAATTTCTTTGTCAGAGTATCCGATTAATCTCGAATTCGATTCTATTTCTCGATGCCTGTTCAATGTTATAACACTAAACATTAACATTAATTGTACAATTCAACGAAGAATTGGTAGAATATTTTTTTGTTCAAACTTGGAAGCGACTTCAACCCTTCACTATTTATATTAATTTTCTTCTATCTTTTGCTTTTCTGTACACACTTCTATTCAGAATTCTTATAAATTAAAAAATATAAGATTCTCAAACTCATTTGAAGATCATAATGAAAATTTAAGATTACATTCGAAGCTCAAGTTTCTATATCTGTAATATTCTAAATCCAATAAAACAAAATTAAAAAATTAATATATCTTCAATCAAATTTACAAATTATTAATTTTTACAAAAAAAATTTCATTCAAAATTGGAAATCCAATTTACTATCAATTTCAAATCGAAGAAAATAAAAATTTAATGCAAAAAAAAAAAAAATCTACGCCAAATTTCGAAATAAATAAAATATTCTAAAAACTTTCGAAAACATGAACACACGTGTACTCGTATCATATTTTGGCGTTGTTGCCTTCGAAGCCCGCATCATCCCTTTCACCACCACCTCCCCTCCTTCCCCCGCCATTGACACAGCGAACATTCCTCGGCGGAATATCACCATATCCGTGAAAGCCCCCCAAGATCACAGCGATTTTACGTGGATAAATTTCTATCACCGTTGCTCCACGCACAACGCAGCCTTCTCGTTTTCTCTCGTATCGGAGTTATATAATAGGCCGTTTTAATCCGCGCGTTCGATCGGCGGGATGAAAGCAAATATTTTCATTGTTCCGGAAACAATATCGGCGATGAAAATCATGCGCGAATAACGAGATAGATTGGACGCGGTTTGGGAGGGAAAAAAGAAGAAAAATAAAAAATCGCGTATAAACAATGCGATACACATAGTCAGATCTTCCCCCCCTTCTTTTTAATTTATATATATATATGGATTTGATGCGTCGAGAAAAATGATATTCTTCTGGTTGGAGGATATTTGAGCTTCGAATAAATTGTATAAATATTGTGGGTGTCAAGAATTTTTTATTTTGTGAAATTATTAGCTATATAAAGGGAGAAGTAATTTAAACATATGGAGGAATATATTTTGAGTATATTGATTTTGTTTTATCAATTATTTCTATTCGTTAAATGAAATTCGATTTTAATTTCACATAGGAAGAATAATTTGTAAAAAATTGTTCTCGTAAATTTGATTTTCTATTTAAATTTTCAACGTGTAATTATATTTCGCGGAATATACAGGTGATCTGTAAATTCTGCAATTGCATTACGAGACTTCAAAATTAATTCCATCTTGTGTATTCGTAGTGATTTTAAATATTAAAATAATTCGTTTTGGAAAATAATTATTCGGAATACGGAATGATACTCTGATTATTATTATTATTTTTAAAAATTATCCATCATCCATTTATTCATTCGCTTTATCAATGGCGCATGAATTTCGTTCGACGAACTTCAAAATTGCTCGAGCTTCAAAAAATCGAGGTGAATCGTCCAATTAGTCGACGAGAAGTGTAGCTGAGGAATATTCAGTGAATTTTTCCTACGGAATTTTCTTTCTCTATTTTCTCTCTCTTTTTCTTTTCGTATATACGATATATATTTACTTCGTGTCATTGTTGTTATTCTTCAGAAAATAAATGAAAAATCTGAAATTCTAATTAATGTTTTAACATAATGTTATTAACACATTAAAATTATATATTTATACATGCAAATAATAAATACATAAAAAATAGCATTAAAGCGATATTATAAGAATAATTAAATGTAATTATGTTTTTATCTGAATAAAAATCAATTTTTCTAAAATTTTTAATAATACAATAACGTTAAAATTATATATTTAATTTGTTTGATAGTTCTGGTATTAATATAACTAGTCTCTGAGCTTTTTGCATGTTTTTATTGAGATATGTCTAGAAATTTAGAAAAATCACGTGTTACTTCTTCTATATTTTAATCCTTAAATATCTTTGGGTGAAATTTCACTCTGCTATCTTTATGTAATTTTCTTTGATGATAGGTTTTAAGTAAATTAAATAATCATTCGAAAAAAACTATTATAATTTAAACTGAGATAAAGTTAAAATTTTCTCCACATTTATAAAACTTACAACGAAAGGCTGCAATGTATTATTTTAATATATTATCCTTGATAAACGTTTTTTTATACGGTTAAACGGTTTTTTAAAATAAATTCGTTAAACAAATGTATGCAACACGCGATGAATAAAAATGAATTAAAACAAGAAAACAAAATAAAGCGAAAGATATAATAATTGAAAACAAAAACAAGAGAGACCAAAATTATTTATCGATGATACCAGATATTATTTGCAATAATTGAATTGTTTTCTCGGTGGACAGATTTCCATGGTGAAAGATATTAAAGCCATGGAGGGCGGGCAGAGAGAAAAGCGTTTTCGCGCGGTAATTATGCGAATCCGTTTGTGTTGATCCTGAGAACCGAACAGATGCTCACTCTCGGCGATTTAGTATTAAAACAATTCACCTCGCTGCCGGCGATGCTTGCTCGCTAAACTTTCAGTAATTCATCTCTCAATATTGTTGTTGCGATATTTCCACGCTCGACCAATCTCTAAAAAAAAGAGCTGAAATATCGTTTCAAAACGAATAGGGGATGATGAGGAGGAAGGGAGGAAGGGAAATCATTTTTTATGAACGTTAGAATTGCAGAGTGTGAGATAATTAACTTCGAAAAATCGAAAAGGAGCTTTCTAATTTTGGATATTGATTTTTGATCGAGAGAAAAAAAAAACAATTATAAAAGAAACTCGAAATAAGAGTACATTGATTACTTGTGATAATAGTTACATGCAACAACTGTGCAAAAGGAATACATTATACATATTTCTTGATGAAAAACTTTAACGACGTGTCAATCGTGGAATGCGAAATTACGAGAACTAACCTAAAAAAAATCGCATCACAATTAGTTTTTAAAAAGTCTTATTATATATTTTATTCGTGCTAAAATTTTCCATCTTATAATCCTCATCTATTTACCTAATCTCTCGAGTTCGTTGAGATATTACTAATTCGTTCGGAAGCCAAAACTTCCGTCTAACTTTCAAACGAATCGCGAACACCCGCCGTTTCTAATTCCAACAATTTGGCACGGCAGCCAGTCGCTAATTCCTGAAAACTGGATCGCTCGTGCTGCCAATAGCATCGTTCGTTAATTACATTGCTCGATTCGCTCGTTCTTTCTTAGCGCATGTCCAATCTCGCGGAACATCCGCTCTTTTGGAGAAAGATGGCGTCCTCCAGATGTCGCTTTATCGAATGGCGCGCATGCGCGATATCGTGTCTTCAAAAGAAAAAGTAGGATATCGAGAAAAGTTTTTATGGTAAAGGGATATTTATATAAATTGATACTTTTTTTTTTTTTTTACTAGAATAATGGGATAATAAGGATTGCAATATGTATCTGAATTTTTAAATTGTATGTAAGTTTAAAGTTTTGAAATTTTTAAGATGCAGTTAGTTTGGAAAACTTCTACTTTTTATGGTAGGAACTATATATATGTGTTATCTTGCAGATTTTATACTATAATAATATTCAATGTTTGTTTGGAATCAATTTTTCATGTATTTTTACATTCTTTGTTAAGAATTTATTAAATTTGTTTCAAATTATAGGAATAGGATGATTAAAATTCAATTTGAATTTTATAAAAGTTTTAATGTGTACAATATGTAATACATATATTACAAATGTTTTTTATTATTGATCATTGATACAATTCATTTTATTAATATAGAAATTAAGGAAAATATTTTCAAATTAATAAATAATTGTAGTGATTTATCTGTAAGGTTGTCGCGTGAAGAAATAAATATTCTATTATAATGATCTTTAATTTATCAATTTTTATTATATTTCGTTATTAATTAATTAATAAAATTAATTCTTGATTGTGTGACATTTATTATTTAATTTTCCGTAATATTAGTTAGAATTTATAATTTATTAAAACTTTCTAAAATAATATTTTACGACAAAGTTAGTTTATCTAGTGATGATATAAAAGTTTTATTTAGTGCAGTGTTTAAATTGCAATCTGTTTGAGAAACATAATTCAGTATATGATAACTTTTTCTCCTAATTTCGTTAAAATAAAATATTAAATATCATATAATAATTTCACGATAAACAGAGAAATCTCTAGAATAAATAATATATAAAAATATGAATTCTTATATTATTTATATTTTTGTCATGTTTTCATATATTTTTAGAAAAAAACTTTTACGTTATAAATTAATTTTCATTTATTCACGAACTTTCAAAGATTTTTTCAATTATCATGATATATTTTATAATATAGTAAATTCATAAATTGGTGGATAATAAACAAGCTGACAAGCAACCAACTAACTGTACATATTTGAGTTCTTTCATCTTAGAGGCTGAAAGAGCAAAGGCAGACCTTTCCTGCACCCACTCTTAGCACAAAGAAAATTACTTTCATCGTTCTCAAAAGCGAGAAGCAGACAAGCCGTGCAACGAAGTGGATAATTCCATCATGGTCCACCTTGAAGAGGTACCGGAAGCTATCCTCAAGACGTCGATGGCAGGTTCATCCGGTGAGTAACAATATTTTATGGCTTACCAAACGAATTTCAATGCGATATACTTGCTTTTCATATTTGCATGTTGCTCTTCACGCTTGCGAAATATCTATACTACGATTATTAAAAAATCGAAGAGATTGGTGATTTTTATGTTTAATTGAAAAATCTAGAAAGATCTTTCAATTGGAACGTATCGACAATTATTGAAAATTTGATAATAGGGATATTCAATTATTCACAAATTTTGATTCAATTTACGCACTTTTTCCAATTATATATAAAAATTATTATTTATCTTAAAATTATTATTTTAAAATATATTAAATATATTTTAATTATATATATAAAAAAAAATATAATTAAATATAAATAATATAAAATATTATTTTAAAAATATCTTAAAATTATTATTTTCTAAAACAAAATTTCAAAATAAAGAATTATTTTAATTATTTAATTATTTTTGACAAAATCATCCAATTTATAAATAAAATATAATGTTCCAAAATTTAATAAAACTGCAAATTTAAAATTCCAAAAGCAAAAAGATCAATTGCAAAATTGCCAAACTCCAAATTATCAAATAAAATAATCTTTTCTCGTTACTCCATCCTTCCAAATCATCTTTGTACGAAGTATTTCCTTTCAAATCGCAAACGAAACGTCGAAAATTCGCCTCCCTTTACCGATTTGTGCACGAGATTCACGAATTCTCACTATCGAAACGTCGATTTTTCCAAACACCAGTTTCCTCTCGCGGAATATTAAAGTCATCGGCATGCAGTGTCCTGCAAGATACGCGGCTGCACTCGAATAACTTCGCCAATTAAAATCTGGGTCGTTGAACGTTTTCCACTGTCCTGGCCAAGCGCGACCCATAAACCACTCGTAACTATCTTTTCGTTCCAGTTTGGACATTATCTTATTTCGTTGCGAAGAATCTGGTTTAATCATAACAGGTATTTGCATCGTAATTGATTGTCGTTAAAGTTTTTAATTCCAAGTGGAGGAATTGATAACTTGTAAAATTGAAAATCAATACTTAATTTTTATTACGTAAATTTTAATTATTTATTAACTTGTATTTTTCGTTTCTTTATTTATTTATCTATTTATTATATATATATATATTTTTGATTTTATAGGAGGATATATAATTTGATTACTTCATAATAACTTGCTTTTTTGGAAAATTTCTTTTTACAAGTTTGTTTTAATATCGAAAAATTTTTCAATATTGATCTTACTATTTTTAAATATTTTTAAATTTTTAGGAAAATCTATAGAGAATAATTTTGCCTTATGTGGATTTTCAGATCCTAAAGGTTAAATAAATATAGATTCATGAAATTTCAATGTAGTATTTTAAAAAATTCACTAGTATATTTTTCGATATATACATATAGTATATATATATATTTTTTTTTAAATTGGAAAAGGTATGAGATATCGAAATCGAAATTATTTTTTTTTTTCATATATGTTGTACGTATAAATTCTTGATATAGAAAGTGTTTGGTAAGATTAAGGGATGTAGGAGGAAGATGGCGTCTTGTCGGTGAGAGGCTTTAGAATTCGAGAACTAAGTGACCCTTTATCCACGGATATCATGTAAATTTATTCTGCGAATTTAAATCGACTTTGTTTCCGACGTATATTTTATTCACCTGGAATATTGTCATATCTTTTTCCTACTTTATTTTTATTCTTATAGTTATTTCAAATAATTCTTTACCTGTGGAATCCTTCTTGAAATTACTTTTTGTTTTTTCATTTTCATATGATATAAATCATCAGATCAATCAAAAGAAAGAAATCAAATATGCCATTTAATTAGAATTAAATTATCGAGTATTAATTCCATTAAAAATATCAAGATATTTTAAGAATTTAAAAATTCTTTTTTTTTAAATTGGAAAGGAGAAAATAGATTTTATAAAGTGAATATCTGTCAAATAATATATGAATTTTAATTTCTTTCGAATTCATTGGAGTAATTATGAGTGTTCAAACCACTGTTTAATAAGATTTAATGCACTCGTAGACGCTTAACACCTTGTAATGAAGCTTTTTTTCTCGAGTGATTCTGGTCTGGGATCAGGGAAAGCTCATTTCTTATCGCGTTTCAACGATCGTGATAACTTTCTCGCTAAAACTTATCGCCGAAGTTTCGAGCAACGAGTTTCAAAGTTTCAAAACGTATGCTTGTAAAATTAATCATTATGGATCTCGAAGATTGCTAATAAACTTACAGTTGAATTTATAATATTACTCTGCAACAAAGATAGCTCGCCATTATTTTAAAAAAATTATTGATAAATTTTTTTTTTATATCGTAAACGAAAGAAAAAAAATTTCCGTTCTAACTTTAAAACATAAAAAAAAAAAAATTTTGTGATGAAAAAAATTATCTGAAATTAATTATAACACTTAATTTTTATAGGAAAGATTTTCAAATGTTTTACGAAAAGTATCGAAAAATATTTTCCAAACTTTATGTAAAATATTTTCAAAAATCTCATAAATAACTTTCTCACTTTTTCAATTTCAATCTCCAATAAAAAAATCTTCAATACAAAACATTTTCCTCAAAAATCACGTTGAGGTTAACTCTCTAGGGTTTTCAATTTCATGTTCTTTAATTAAAAGTATAAAAATATCCCCCAGATACTAGTTCGAAACGAAAAAATTTCTAAAACTAACATTCATAAGGATGATAAACGCACGGAATCGCAAACGGTTTGAAACACATTCTAAATTCATGAAATAAAGATACGAAAGAAATATTCAAAGTGCACAAAGTGGAAACGTTCAAAGGGAGGTTTTTCATAAAATATTCAATAGGTTAAGTGGTAGCGGTAGCAAAGAGAAATAACAATTTCTAACCGTCTATCAGAGACGATGGGGGAACGTTGGTGGAATTGTTAGTTGTTTCACTAGGTAGATGTGTAGGAGATATGGCCCTCTTGTTTTCGAGAGACACATTTGGTTATTAAACGACCGGAACCGTCGTTTTCAAACGTCGACAACAACAGTGGCGTTGCATTGTCCCTAGCATTGCACACAGGCGCATCGTGATTTAAGTTCGGTCGTAATTCGGTTGCTTTTCCGATGCTTCGTTCAAAACTTTCCGGGTCGTACCCGGTTGGAATTCTGTTCGTGAAATGAAAGAGCTTTTTACGTTTCTGCCTTTCCCCAGACATGAATTGAACCATTGTATTTCGATTTTGTAAGGATTTCAGTTTTCTTCCATTCTTTGCTCCCTCTTTCGAAAGAATCGAGACGTGGAGAGTGGAAGAGAGGAATCTGAGATTTCTGAACTTTCTTTTGAATCCGTCCTGTTCGAGGAATGTATAATTTTAAATCTGCGTCGTTTTAAAAATATATAGGTTATGTTTAGATTTAAAGTTAGATTATAGGTTAAATTTAATTATATTTGACAACTTATTTTATTTATCTTTTTTACAAGTTCATGTAAATATTATTAGGTTATTATATAATTTGTAGGTTATGTTTGATGATGTATTATAATGAATTGAAATATTTCAGTTTATTTTCTCTTTTTCAGATTGATGTAATGTAATTTATAATATCAATTTTAAATCGTTTGATAAATTTTTAGGTTAGGTTTAATTATGCTTGACAATTTATTTTATTTATCTTTCTTTTCGAGTTTTATTTCATAGACTGAAATATTTTAGATATTGTAGGAGTATATAACGAAATTTCTGCATCCGTGTTGATTGGAGACTTCACAGTATTGGTTTGATCCATTTCTATTTGTATTAAGAACTACCTACAACCCGTAACTTTTGAAATTATCCATGAATATTCTATAGAAACTCAAACGACCGAACTTTAAATCAACTATATGAGTAAAACTTGTACAAACACGAAATTATCATAAAATATGTTTAAATGAATGAAGCCTTAAATGAAACGAACCAGTTATTATTTTATAAACAGTTGTACACTTAATCAACGAAATAATAATATTAGTTTAACCTCCGTCAATTTAACAAACATTCAAATAAACTAATCGAGAACAAACGTCCAAATTCTCCAAAATTGTTCCTTCCAGCCACGACACATTTCTATAATACAATTATCGATTTTATAATACAAATCGTGGGCCAGATTAGAAGTTAGTGGATGCTCGTTAATGGAACGATCGAACAATTTACGAATAATTTCATTTTAATCGAACGATTCTTTATTTAAAACACACTCTCCCACTTTGACCCACCTCTCGAAATTACCAGTTTGAAATCTCGGTCCAACGCCTCGATTTCTCGAGTGTTTATCGATTCGAAGAACACGAGAGAGATAGATAGATAGATAGATAGATAGGTAGATAAATAGATAGACAGATAGACAGATAGATAGATGGATAGATAAAGAGAGAGAGAGAGAGAGAGAGAGAGAGAGAGAGAGAGATCATGCGAATATTGGGATTTAAATAGCGATGATGCACCTTGGAATGCCGCAGAGACGACACCAATGAGCTCTGCCAACGTCGAGGTTGTTCACCTATCGCGGATATTTGAATTGTTCTCTCATCGATCAGAAATTTGGCAGCTGGATTTGACAGTTGAGTTATGTTTCGATGAGAATGGAAGCAAGTTTGATCATTTGTTCGATGAAAGAGCTCGAATTTTAACGTAAAAAGTTGAAACCTTACGTGTAGAGACGATCATTGCTCGACGGGTTTCTCGATGACAGGCAGCTAACTTTTACATTTTTGTGCCTTATAATATAATGATTAAATTTCAAGATTCGATTTACATATGATTGTGATTATATGGATTATTTCTTCCAATGAGAAATTTAACTAAGTTTCGAAGATTTCTTCGATGAAAAAGCTCGGATTTTAATAGAAAGATTGTTGCTCGGCGGGTTGCTCGACGACAGGCAGCTAACTTTCGCATCTCTGTTTTTCACGATTTTCCATATATTAATTTGATCTAATTTGATGGATATGCATGTGATTTGAATTTTGACAAGTGTGAAACGTTTGGATTCAAAGGGATTGTGTATTTTGAAAAAATTTCAACGAGATGAAAGATAAATCTTAACTTTTTTCATCCTCACTCGTTATAATTTCACGTAATTTAACTTAATTTAAATTGCAAATGAAGAATCTTTTCGATGCATTACTTCAAAAAATTTATAATTTTGCGGTTATATTATTATCTCTCTTAGAATATGAATATTTTATCTAAGAGAGATTCGATTTACGACCATAAGAGATTATTC
>NW_006263353.1:1953929-1959143 GCF_000469605.1 Apis dorsata | reverse complement strand
AAAAAAAAAAAAAAAAAAAAAAAAGAAATGAAACGTTCGTTAAATCTTATAATATGAAATAACTGTACAGCTTTTAAACTGTTCGAAAAAGGAATCAGGTCGATTACATAGGGAAGAATCTTAGGACAGATAGATTGGAAAAGAAAATCCGTGGAAGTTTTGAAGTGATAGCTGGATCGCAACGATGCTTAAGGGACTAATTAATTAGGAGTTTTAATTAACCAACGCCTGGTAATTGAACGTAATTAGCTGCTGACATGCAGCCAGACTCGGGAAAACGGTATTATAAATAGTTTGTCGGAGTTCCCTGTGAAATTCCCTGTAAAGAAGCAATTATACTCGTTTCAAATCCTGTAAAATGATTGCATTGATTGATTTAGCAATTGCTTCCGAAAATTTAGGATTGTAATTACATTAGAGAGAAAAATATATTCAGATTATTTGTACCTTCAAAATTTTCGATAAAATTGAACAAACTTTTCTCGAATTACTCAAAATTACCTCTCTAATAATTATCCATTTATCATGCAAGTTTTTAAAAATTTAAAAATCTCTTTCAATGTATTAAAATTTATTTTTCTAATTATTCTCTAACAAATAAATTTCGAATATCAAGGATTAAATTTAACTTATATCCAGAGAATATAAAATTAAATTCTTCTCAAATAGGTACATTCAATCTCTCTCTCTCTCTCTCTCTCTCTCTTTATATTTACTTTCTCGAATTAAAAACTTGGAAAAAACTCGGTTACCAAAAGTATTTTCTTAAAACTTAAAAAAAAAAAAAAAGAAAGAAAAACTAAAAGTTTACGAAACAACAGGGAGACAGAAGTTCAGAGAATACAAACCAGATGTTTCTCCAGATGTTTCGCGGCAATTAACGAAATGAAAATTGTCATTGTGACGATACAATTTTCAACAGAAGAAAACCACTTTCGGATGGGGTGGGGAGGGGAAGGATCGATACTCGAAATCCCTGCCCGATTTTCCACAACTCGAATGACTCGCAATTTTTCTCTCCATTGTTTCAGGCAATGTTTGAACCCGTCCTCGAAAAATTACGGGACGACACAATTGCGGTAATCAGGGGGGAATTTCACGGACAATGGTTGACGGGAACACGGCCGGATAATTATCTTCCTCGAACTCGATTCCGAATTCCATGGATTTAATTGCCGGTTACTATGTTTTTCGTCGAATTTTTTTTTTTTTTATTTCACCTTCTCCGATTTCTCCTTTTTTAAATTCAATTACGTTTAATTGATTAATTGTTGCTTGGCATACTTACACTTACTTAGGAGAATTAACGAATTTATTCTCGTGAAAAAGATAAATTGAGTAAGAAAATTGAGTTTGAATTGAGAATTGATATTTATTCAATTTAATTATCTTTTATGGCAATTGGATCATTGAATTTTTATTTTATCCTTTCGAAAGAGGAATTTGTATTTTGAAATAAATAAAAAGAAATTCGAAAGTTGGTATTGGGATTAATTGTAATTTGAGGATAGATAATTTATTAATTATTGTGCTATGATGAAAAATTTAAACGAAAAAAGTTATAAACCAGCGTCAACGCCCTCAAGTCTTTCATTCCTTCATTTCTCGATCATCAAAAGTATCAGCAAGTAAGAAATTTGAATTTGAATTGAAAATTGATATTTATTAAATTTAATTATCTTTTATGATCGACATTATTGAATTTTTATTTTATCCTTTCGAAAGAGGAATTTGTATTTTGAAATAAATAAAAAGAAATTCGAAAGTTGATATTGGGATTAATTGTAATTTGAGGATAGATAATTTATTAATTATTGAGCTATGATGAAAAATTTAAACGAAAAAAGTTATAAACCAGCCTCACATCAACGCCCTCAAGTCTTTCATTCCTTCATTTCTCGATCATCGAAAATATCAGTAAATAAGAAATTTGAATTTGAATTGAAAATTGATATTTATTAAATTTAATTATCTTTTATGATCGACATTATTGAATTTTTATTTTATCCTTTCGAAAGAGGAATTTGTATTTTGAAATAAAGTTTTTCGAAAAAATATTGATGTTGCGATTAATTTGAGGATGGAATAGTTCATTAATTATTGTGCTATGATGAAAAATTTAAAAAAGTTATTTAAGGAAACCAGCCTCGAGTCTTTCATTCCCCCGTTTCTCGGCCATCAGAAGGATCGTTTTAATTTTTTCGAAAACAGGGTGGAACGCGACTCATCCGCGGGGACAAAACGTTGGTAAATATTTGCCGACGGCACAATGGCGGACAGAGGGGGTGGTGGACGCGAACGAGGGCACGCTCCACGATGGATTCCAATTCGTTGGTTAATTTTAATATACAAAGAGCGAGTCGATTCGTAACGAAAAACGAATTAGCGCCGCCATTTCCACCCTCGGTCTCGGCCGATGATCATTTTTTGTATTTATATTTCGTTCTGTCCTCGAATCTTTTAGGTCGTCGTGCATCGTTGAAAAACTAGAGGAGGGGACGGAGATCGGTTCAGAGATCGGCGAATACAACTTTTGCCTCGTCCTTCCTCGTTTGTTTTTCTTTTCTCTTTCTCCTTTTTTTTTTTTGTCTCATCGATTATCGATACCGAAAGATGGTCGCTCCTTTTTGAACATAATATTTTCGATTGTACAGATTCAAAGAAAAATTGTTATATATTTATTTTCCTCGTAGAGAATTTTCATTGAGCGAGTATCAATTAATTTAAAAATTAGTAAATTTGTATCTCGTTTAGCTCTTTTTATCCTTTTAATTTTTTATTCTTATTTATTTATTATTTCTTCCAATTTTCCAAAAATTGCATCATCTCGGTTTCCTTGATTCCCTTATAAATAAGAATTTATAATATATAATTTTAAAACTTTCGACAAAATTTTTATTTCGCGTCCTTCTCGATTTATTTTATATATATATATATATGTCTCTCACTCTCTCTAAAAAGTGGAATTTAATTTATTGCCAATTTTCCAAAGTGCCATCAACACACCATCATCCACGCCGCTCTTTCGAAGAGAGCAAAGCGAATAATTGCCATTTCTCCAAAACTTGTTCTACAATGCTCTGCTTAGTCAGCCACGATGATCTACTTGCACGTAAATTTAGACCCTCCATCACCATCAAATCCCTCACCCTCGCGCAGGAACGTTATTTTAGCGCGACATTTGCCATTTCGTCGGCGACGCTCCAAGCCTCCTTTCACGAAACCTCTGCTCGAACCTTCCCGAATGAACGGCGAGAAATAAGAGTATGGCGAGGCCATAATTGATATAGAATCCATTGTCAATGGACAAGTCTCTTTCTCGAGAAAGGATGGAGGATTTATGGTTGGACGTTTGACATAGAAATCTTCCTTCTTTTCTTCCTTGGTAGAGTTACTTTGGGGAAGGAAATTTTTTTTTCGAAAGAAAATTGTTATTCTTATTTTTTTTAATCGTGTTGAAAATTTATTTATTTATCGTGCAATTTAATAATGTATAATATAATTATGATATGACAGTGGTGAAGGAAATAGGATTGAAAATTTAGAACAAGAGTGAAATTTAATAGGAAAATAATAAATTTAAAGCGATGAAGCGAAAAAGGTAGAAATTGAGATAGAATCTGAGATAGAAAAAAATAAAATATCCCGTAGAATTTCATAGATCTCCCTATACAATTTGTCAAATAAAAATCATTCAAATTAACAAAAAGAAAAAAAAGTTAATTTCCATAAAACTAAATCTTGAAGCACAATTTTCCCAAAATATTTTTCACCCAACTTACTATTCCATACACTTCCTCTTCAGTCGAATCGAATCGTGTTTCGAATCGAATATTCGCTATATCCAAGCATGGATGGATAATAAATTCGTATAAATCGAATATTAATCACCGTTTTTTCTTTTTTTTTTTTTTTCAATCATTTCGAATAGGCGCGATTTTATCAATATTCTCTCTCTCTTTTTTTCTCTTCCACATTTAATGGCGAAAGGGAAAAAGCGGCGGCCATGTTTTGAAATTTTCCTCCCCTCTCCTCCTTCCGATTATTTCGAGGAGGGGCAGACATGTTTCCATGTGTGCGTGTACGAAATTTTCATTTCAGATCGTTCCTTTGACTCTTACGGTTTATGAATAGCCGCCATCCCTTATGAAAACTAGATGGATGCAAACGTGTTAGCTAATCGATATTTAGGTATCTCGTTATGTAACTTGTTAATTAAACTTGCTAGTAATTGTGGGGAAGACGCGGTTCAAAGCATTGGAAATGTTATTCATTTTCGATTTATTGCTGAATTTTTTTCCCCCCTTTCGTATTTCGCGATGATAATTTGTTTATTTCACTTTTCGATTCGTGAAGGTTGCAAACAATTTTTATTTCCGTTCAGTGTATTTGGAAAATAACACTTTTTTTTGGTTGTGACTCGAGAGAAATGTTCATTTAACGTTAAACGTTATAGGGATTAATTTGATTAATTTTAATATAATTTAATATTTATAGATTTGCAATTTACAACTTACGAGCGAGGAATGCGTTCACCTACGCATTATAATTTGCCATTTGGATCGTTTAATGACGAAGAACACCCACAATGTAATTTGTCATTTCGTTTACTGCGATATAAACCACCCACCGTCTAACCTCTAATTTCTATTATATCGAAACGATTAAATCTAAAGTATCAAAATATCGACAATCAAAAAGTTTTATTCGTTTACTCTCTCTCTCTCAAATCAATATCCCTCTTTATCGAAAATTCAAAATTCACTCGAAATATTAAAACTCGTTACTCGATGTTATATAACAGATATTGTTCCAAATATCTTTTATCAAATATCAAAAATATCCAATCATATCCAAGAATTCAAATATATATATATACACAACTACCATTCATCCCTGTCATTAAATCAATTACACTTAGTATCAAAAATATAACCTCAAACATTCTCCATTTTATCGAAAATCGTATTTAATTCCGTTCTAATCGATCACATTTCGTAATTTAAATACACAAGTCGTCCTTTTAATCAACCTATATTTCATAAACGAGAAGGAATTCCAAAAATACGCACGAATACGTATTGCCCGTATTCGTATCGAAAACTGCGGAGGCCGAAAAGGTCGTGGCTCGGTTCGTTATCCTACGCCGTGTTTATCCGTGGCGGCCGATCTGTCCCGCCGTCGATAAAACCCCTTGACAGTGGCGGCCGATGG
>NW_006263353.1:1951517-1953602 GCF_000469605.1 Apis dorsata | reverse complement strand
CGGCCGTCGTTGCGAGCGGATATGCCGAGGCCCGTCCCATTTCCGCGTACCCGATTCGAACAACCTCGAGGATCCTCGAATCGATCGTCGATCCATCGCGAACAATCGTGAATATGTACACGCGCTGCCCTTCGTTCGATCGTTATAGGTGGAAATTTTCCAGGTGAACAGTTTTCCAAGTTTTGTGACTTTTTCTTTCTTCTTCTTCTTATAATATATACATGTATATATATATATATATATATATATATATGTATATATATTTTTTCGAATGATTTGAAAAGTGTGTATCCATTATTGAACATTGTATAATTATATATTTGTTGTATATTTGAAGTGAATTTAATAATATCAATCGAGTTATGCTCGAGGAGGAATTGCAAGTGGCAAAAAAGGAGGAAAAAGGAATAAAATTGAAATAGGGGAGAAAAAGGTTAAATGTAATATCATACGATAATTTTTTAATTTACACGATTAATTTTTAATCAAGATTAAAATTAATTTTTCAATAATTTAAGTAATAAAAATTTACAAGTGAGACAAATTAAATTAAATTACGTCGAATGGATAATTTACAATTGAATGACGAACCCATTGATCAGATGCAGAAGCATGTAAAGACGCGAAATAAAATTGAAATAAAAATTTTTCGGCAACTGTTTATCAAAAATTGAATCTAACCAACCGTTCTACGTTCTACATTTCTGTATTTCGAATTTCTTTTTCGCGAATTTGAAAAATCGACATTATTATCAATATGATGGAATTTCCACGGCCACGTTTCCCGTCCACGAGATAAATATGATCGATCGCGACTTTTCCCCTGCAATTTGTCGTAAAAACAAAGGTTTATCAGTCTCGAAAACACTTGTTTGTTATATTTGTGTTTTGTTTCTTTCTATATATAGGAGACTGTCTCCTCGAGCGGGGCATTAACGAACGTAAACGTGGTCCCATTAAGCGTGATAGTGTGTGTCAACGACGATAAAGCGAGAGGTGGAAATTGTGATCGGTGTTGGAGAGTTTTTTCTTCCCCTCCCCTCTTTTTTTTCGATATATCGAGCCGGAAATTTGACGGAAAATTTGGAGATGGAAGAAGAAGTTTCTTTGAGATTAGATTTCGAGAGGAAAATTTCGGTGAATTTCGAATTGAAATTTTTCAGATTTTGATTTAATAATAATAAAATGAATTTGACGATTGAAGAAAATTTATCGAAATTCGTAAAATTCTTCTTCGATAATAAATAAATTCAAATCAAAGTAGAATTTCATTAATGAAATATTTACTTGTTAACGAATTCACCGGAAGTTTTCAAACTAAAATACTAATTAAAATTAGAATTATCCAGGATCCATTGAAACTCACCTCTCCAAACTCATACAAACTCGTCATCATTGAACAATCGAAAGGAAACATTCCACGATCGTGATCCTCGAGGTTTCTTCCGAGTGGAGTAAATCACGAAAAAGAAAAGAAGAAGAAGAAGAAAAAAAAAAAATAAACGGTGTCGAGTGAGAATCAGATACTTAAGCGGCCATTTCGGGGATACGGAGTAAGTGGTGTGCAAGTTAACCAGGTTGGATCCAACTGGGTGGTAATTAGAGGTGTAATTTCGATCTTTCGACGAAGAGAATCCGGCGGGGGAAGGGCGGAGATCGTCCACGGTGAGTCGTAATTTCATTTTTTCCGAACCGCGCTAATGAGTTTTTAAAGCAGGCGAAACCGAGTTTAACGCCGTTTAATTCTTCCCTCACCCTTTGTTCCTCGGTCGAGGGCGCGCGTTAAACTCTTTTATCCCGAGGAAACAACTCGAGGAAAATCGTCGTCCCTCCGACGAGTCTGTGTCTCGTTCCCCTTATTTCGTTGCTTTCTTTTTTTCTCTTCCTTTTTTTTTTTTTTGAATAATTATCAAGCTTTGAGAATCTCGTTACTCGCCAGTAGTAGTAGTTTTCTTTCTTCGATCCAATTTAACTTTCGTAAGTATAATAAATCTCCTCTTCGAAGTCCTCTCGCGTACAAGTCTCGAAGTTTCGAATGAATGAGAAAAAAAAATGAAAAATTTTAATTTTCAATGGTTCGGAAAA
>NW_006263353.1:1949825-1951336 GCF_000469605.1 Apis dorsata | reverse complement strand
TTTTTTTTTTTTTTTTTTTTTTTTCACACGTAGATTTTGAAGAGAGTAGTTCAGGGATGGATGCATTCAAAGTTCGAAATTGGATTAAAGCGAAAAGAAAATTCGTTTGAATATTAAGAAGTGGTGTATAATAAAGTCTTTCTTTCAAACTTCGTCGTTTGACATAAGTTATAGCTTGTACGAATTACATGGGATAATTCTCCTAACTTTTTCACGAGTTTCGAAACTTTTGAAACCGTTTGCGGAAAAAAGAGAAATTCTTCGATTAAAACTTCAGCCTTGATCTTCATTAAGAAAAATAGGGAAATTTGATTTGACTTTGATTGAATTAATTTTCGTAGGGGAAAAAATTGCAAATCGTTTCGTAATACGAGGCATATAAAAGGTGTTAGTTTATAAAGTGTATATATAAATACATTGAAATATATATACACGCGACAGACACTGCGAATAAATCTTCTTCCACCAGCTATTGTCGACGAAAATTAAACAAAGGAGAAAGAATCTTGTTCCTTGCGTCTTTTACTTATTTTTGGACGTGGAGAGGACGCCGAGATCTTTATTTTTACGAGCATACACGATATGAATCACCGCGTACTTTGTTTCACTTTTCCATTTAATTTTATCACCTTGTTATACCACCATTCACCTTATTGTACACAATAAGGAAATTTCTGAATGAATAACGATATTGTATTAACGAGACGAAGATGGAATAAATAAATGGGAATAAATTCTGTTGCGCGAACAGATTAATAAAATTTCGTTTTAAACTGGTTAAAACTGGGAGGTCAGTGAACCGCGTTGATAAATTGGCAATAAATTGGGGAAATGCGATTAATTCTCGATTAATTATTATTAATCAACGTTTCGAGTTGGAGAAAAGAGAAGCAAGGAAAAAAGAAGCAGAGGGAAGGAAATGGAAAATTTTCTCGATCGTAATGGTGGCGTCGAGATATTGAAATTTGAAAATTACGATTCGATCGTTTCTATCTCATTAAAATCCATGTTGCTGCTGTGAACGAGGAAGGACGGCTGTGAATGTTCCAGTCGAATATTTTCAGCCGCTCATTAAAGCCCCTCTCTATTCGGTGGAAAAATACACACAGAGATGTCGATTTGCGGAGATGAGAAAATTTTGGTTGAATTCTTTCCTTCCTCTCTTTACAGAGAGTTGGGTAATGGAGAAAGTGGAGATTGAGAAGAGTATCGGGAATTAAATTATATATCTACCTTTGTGACGCTGTGTGTAATTAACTGCTTTTAGGTTTCTTTTTATAACTTTAAGTTTATTTTGTTTAGTTTGTTTAAAAGGGTTGTAGATCTGCAGAATTATAGGATAAATTGAAATTTAGGTAATTATAAATTTGAGATTTTATAATTCATAGAATTTAAAAGCTTATAAGATTGCAAATTTCTTTTATTTATGATTTGTGTAGTAATATTACACAATATTGAGTTTATAGAATTAATTTATAGTTTAAAAGGTTGTAGATCTGCAGAATTATAGA
>NW_006263353.1:1936709-1949306 GCF_000469605.1 Apis dorsata | reverse complement strand
TCTGTAGTAAATATTATACAATTTTGAGTTTATAGTTAGTTTATAGTTTAAAAGGTTGTAGATTTGCAGAATTATAGGATAAATTGAACTTAGGCGACTATAAATTTGAAATTTTATAATTTATAGAATTTTAAAGGTTATAAGATTGTAAAGATTTTATTTATGATTTGTGTAGTAAATATTATACAATTTTGAGTTTATAGAGTTAGTTTATAGTTTAAAAGGTTGTAGATTTGCAAAATATAGGATAAATTGAACTTAGGCAACTATAAATTTAAGATTTTATAATTTATAGAATTTTAAAGGCTGTAAGATTATAAAGATTTTTCTTATTTGTGTAGTAAATATTATACAATTTTGAGTTTATAAAGTTAGTCTGTAGTTTAAAAAGGTTATAGAATTATAGGGTAAGTTGAACTTAGGTAATTATAAATTTGAAATTTTATAATTTTTAGAATTTAAAAGGTCACAAGATTGAAAAGGTTTCTTTTATTTATGGTTTATGTAGTAATTATTACACAATTTAATAGTTTATAGAATTAGTTTGTAATTTAAAAAGATTGCAAAAGTTAAGAATTATAAAGTTTAAGATATTATTGTAAAATTATAAAATTATAGGATTATATAATCGTGTTATGGAAGTTATAAGTTGTGGAAAAATTACGAATAAACTTAAGAATCTTATGAAATTATGAAGTTGTAAATTTTATATCCAAGTTATGCTCATAAAATTTCTTCTTGGATATCATTATAATATTAATTTGCTATCATACAGTTTCTTTCTGCTCGTTACATACACTTCTTATATACCTTCTTTCTCTTTTATCGTAAAGTAAAATATAATTGAAACGCTAAGAGGGGAAAAAAAGTGGTGCAGGTGACAAAATCTGTAACTCGAGAAGAGAGAGCTCTTAAAAGGAGAGCTGGTTTCTCGCTTCATTCCTTTTGCTTTTAAGCAAATTCTTTTGAAAAGTACGGTGAATGGCTCATTCCTCACCGTCTCTTATTCCAACTTCTTCATCGCCAATAATTTCCAACGTTTTTTGGCCATTCTCTTCGAATATCCGCAGTTTCGCGGATTATTCCTCCATCGAAACTAGATTGTCCATCTTCGCGAGTGATTTTCTTTTTCTTTTCTCGAAACGAATTAAAAAATTTCTCAAGTTTTGTGACAAAAGCAATTTTGTTCGATACAAGCAATTTTAATTACTAATTCTCGTTAGAAGTATAAATTTTGTATCCCATTCGATCCTTTTTTTATTCGTCATATTTATCAATGTTCATTTTAATTCCATTTTTACTTTTACTTATCTGTGATCATTTTATATTCATTTTTATATTTTTCGATTAATTCACTGATGTTTATTTATGCATGAAATTATAAAATTGTACGAAAATTTATATTCAATAAAAATATTTTGTATCGTAAACACCATCTACGATATTTTTATCAATTTTTTATAAATAAACTGTCACATATATGTCAATTAATTTTACAACTTCAAAAAATTCTACAGACTGTTTAATGACATTATATATAATCATTTTATTATCCATTCCTTGTAAGATTTTTATCAGTGGTGTGCATGATTCATACCTCTTTAACAAAAATCTCCATTTTTATTATTAATGGTAATCATTGATCCATGTTTCTCCAGTAAATATAATAAATAAATATAACCTAATTTATGAAATTGAAAAAAAGAATAAAAATTTGAACATCTTCACCAGTATTATCGAATACAAGAAACAAAAGATTGAAATAAAAATTCAAAGTTAGAGAAAAAAAGAAAGAAAGAAAAAAGAATTCTTTATTTTTCTTCTTCTTATATCCTTTTTGTGTTGAAGATCTGGCTGACTCATATTTTAATAATACAACAAGTAAAAAAACTAATAAGAAGAGAAAGAAATAAAGGAAAAATGAAAAATCGCAAAATATTTGGCCAAGATTTGAATATCTTCATTTCTTCGTTCATTTTTCTTCTTCTTACATTCCTTCTCTATCGAGGACTACTGACCTATATTTTAATAATGCAAGAAATAAAATATCAAAAATCAAAAAAGGAGTAGCAATAAAGAAAGATCCACGACAATGAAAAATCGCAAAACAGGATCACGATTTGAATATATTGGCCGCTCTTCTCATTTTTCATTTCCTTATATTCCTCCTTTGTGGAGGACCGAGGAGGGCATGATCTCATCCAGGTCGATTACCCAGAGAAATTCCGAAATGACTAAAGGCACGACATGGAACAACAACTGTGTATCACAGAGAGTTATTTTTGCGACGATTAAGCCGGCGAACGCGTTGCTAGACGGGAAATACGCTCGTTAGAACAGCTTCCTCTTGGCTCTGCCCTGTATCCCTGCCTCGAGTGACAGCCAACCGCGTTATTACGGCCTGCATCAGACGGTATGCCAGATATTGTTTCCAAAGCATTAATAAACACGCTATCTTACGAGATTGTGTACGATAATATTATAATTGGATAGCTGATTTTCTCCTCAAGAGAATTCGAAACGTTTTCAAAGAAAGAGGTTAGGTTAAGTTGAGAGATTGGAGGATTAATAATAATATATGATGTATATATATGTATATTGAATGAGAATATTGAATTGAATTTTTGTGTACTGAATTGGATTAATAATAATATGTGATGTATATATATGAGATATATGTGAAAATATTATGAATTGAAAGGTTGAGTCTTTTGTTTGGTTATGGGAAAAAGAATTGTAATTGAGTGTAAATCCTCTTGGAATTTGGAAAATATGTATTGTGTGAAGTAGAAGTGTCTGTTTTGTTATAATTGATTGTCTTATGTTGGTTTGAAAATTATATGTGAATATTTAGAGTAGGATGAAAAATTGGAATTGATTGTAGCTTCTCAGATTGATTGGAAATTGAGAAATATCTATGTGATGATTGTATATGTTCTCTTTTGTAAGGGAAATTTTGTTTATGGGAAAAATAACAAATATAAATTAACAAATATTTATTGCATAAATTAATTGATAAATAAAAATTCAAATCAAATGAATGAAAATTGTACAAGCAATGAAAAGGATTACATTTAACAATGAGGTATTGATTGGGAAGGAAATATGGTTTTTGGTGTTTGTATTTCATTAAATTTTTGTTTGCTTTCCAGAAAGAGAATTATATAATTAATTGTAGCTTACAATTTTTAGATTTCTTTTTTAAATATGGAAAAATAATTTTTCACTTTGATTTAAAGTTTGACAAATATTAATTAATAGAAAATAATTCTTTTGATGATAATATGGTAACAAAGAGAGAAAAAAAGATCAAGTGTAATACGATTCAAGACAAGTGATCCAAATATTTTTCACGTCCCTAGGAAAATCGTTCCCCTGAAAAATTCCAAGTGAATTCTTGATAGTGTTGGAATTTATTCAATCCGATATTCCATATTATTGGATTTATAGCTATAAGTTTAGATGCTAGATTTAAATGTTACGATGATTTCGAATATTTTTAAGGAAAGTTGAAACAATTATGAATTTTTTAAACTTTTATTTATTTTTTTTCAGATAAAATATTTAAGAAATATTTTAACACTTTCTTCGCATTCCCCTTTTTTAGGATAAATAAATTTTGTAGATATGCACAAAGTTTATAAAAATGAATGTTTCTAATTATACTCAAAAAAAAAAAAAAGGTAGAACTTGAAATATTGCAACGTATCTTGAAAATGAAAGAAAAGTTTCTTAAAAAATAGAATATTATAAGAAGATAACAACATATTTTTCCAACTTTAAATATCGATTTTTTAATTCTTATTAATTACAGTTACATTTCATTTCAATATTTAAAAATATTACACATATAAAATAGATTCTACATAAATATTACGATTCCTATAAATAATAATTCAAAAGACACTTTCTCTCTTTTATCAAATTTTCATTCGTGCACTTTTCTTTGAAGCCTATCTCATTTATTAATAAATATTATATCATAAATATTATCATCTATTAATAATATTATCATTTTAACATAATTATTATTTATACTATTCCAATATTCTAAAAACGATAATTCCCAACTGTTCGTCAGTAATTTGATCACCCAGTATATAACAGTTTCGCACTCGCAACAGTGATTTCATGACATCGCGATGCATTGAAGACACAGAGGCCAGTTTATGTCGATTAACATTAGCGAACCATTTACTTCCGTTTGCACGCTGGGAAACTGACCTCTCTGTTGCCTCCTCCAGCCTAACAATCGATTCTTTCTTCTCCTTTGAAAAAAAAAAGAAGAAGAAGAAAAAAAAGAAAAGGAGAAAAAATCCAAACTAAAAGATCCACTTGAAAAGTTATCGATCTATTCGATAAGCCGTAAACTTGAAACGCTCGTATCGATTGCGAGCCTCGATAAACGCCTCGATTGTTTGATATAAACGCTCACGGTTGTTCAAACATTGATTTTGCAAAACTGTTTGAACGATAGGATTAAAACGAAGTGAAGAGTTTTAGAGGATATTTCTAAAGGGTGTTCTGTAACAACAGAGAGTGAACAAATAAAATCGAAATTGTAAGGGTAAAATCTCGTCGTTTTCCTCGTTTTTTTCGAACGTAGTAAAATTTTTGGTGTATATAATATTGACTATTATTCCATTTGGATTGGATACAAAAGAATTATCGATAGATGGTAAAGTAATTAGAAAATAAGAGAATAAAATTTGATCGTTTTTTATTTTCGAGAATGTTTCGACATTCAACGTATCAATTTTTTCGAAATATTCATTCTTATTTTCATTCATTGTAAAAATGAAGTAATTATTGATAATTCTAATATCTAATCGGAAAATAATTTTAGTCGTATTAAAAATTTTTTGGACACCCTGCATATGACGTGCTAATATACTATCTCTGTCGATCGAAAACAAATCGTGTATCGATCTTTAATCGATCAGGATCGATCGTTTCGAAATTTGCTTGATTGCCGTCGAAGACATTTTCGATCTGTGATTGCAAACGAGAGACGAAAGATCGTTTTCGTGTTTCGTCGAAAATTTTTCGAAAAAAGCGCCATTGGCTTTTTCTTTTCTTTTCAAAAACAACAGTCGATCACGAAATTGGATGCAAAAAAAAAGTAGAAAGAGAAAAGTCGACGAGGTAGTTAATAAATTTTGTCAATTTTTTTATTGGTAAGAGATTTTATTAAAAGGTGTGGAGAAATATAAACGAAATGACGTTATTGATTTTGTTTTTTTTTTTAATACAAATTTGTTTATATTAGAAGCTTTCACGAGTTTTTTTTTCTTTTTTTTGATAGTTGAATAAACGAAGAATTTAATTATCGTATGAGTGGCGTGAATAATTTTTCGTTTTTTAAACAGGGATAGTTTAAAATTCATTGGTTTTACATTTTTTTTTCATTTATTATAGTACTATTTTAATTCTAATTAGTTGTTTATAATAGTACACGTTACAATGTCGTAAGATTAATAGTAATAGTTAAATTACAAAATTACTCAATTATTTCTTAATTCATTGCTTTTATTGTTATTTATATCATTGGTTACATTATCTCTTGTCGTGGAATATTATTTTGAGAAACAATTCTGAAGGAGTCTCGAGACTATAAGACATGCCGCGAAACACACATCAACATCATAATAATCATCGTAAACCGGTCAAGAACCAACTGACCACTCGTTCCAGCCGGCTCGATGATTCGTTCTGAGAGTCAATTACCTCATTGAGCGCCGCTTTTGGTCCACACGAAACGACGTCAACTAAACGCTGAAAAACAATCTCTGGGAGATTGGACATTGTTGATCCCTTCAAATCAACGAAGTTTTCGAGTTGAGATTCTCGAATGACGAGAATTTCTTTTAAAAAAAAAGAAAAAGAATTATTTATTCGCTTAAAATTTGTTATTTTTACATTTTTCGCCATTGCTCAAATTTTAATTACGTGTTTGCATAACGATTTTGATTATTAATGATATAGGTTAAGTCAAATATAAAATAGTAGAGAATCATAAAAGGAATATTTTTTTGTCAAATAAACGTATGAATTCTATTCTGATATTTAGCAACGTAGCATTAAAAATGGAAAAGTTAGGCGCCTGATGTCGAGCAACCTGCTCAACTTTTCAGAGACTTTTTATTTCACGTTTCGACTTCTCTTTTACATTTTAACGAGCAATAGTTATCGTTATTTCCCACGATATTATAAATATAGTACAAAAAATATAATTCTACGTAAAATCACATCGTTCCTTCTTCTATTTTCTTTTTTCCATATTTTTCTTCCACTTCAGAAAAATTTATATAAGATACTTATATATCATTTATAACTCCCTTTTTCAATTTCCAGAACTCTTCTTACAAACTTTTCTTCAACCTCACCATCTTATAACTCCACTAGTTGTACAAATCTTTGCTCAAATATTAATCATAACTTTTTTAACCATCTTTCTTTCCTTCTTTCGAAAATATAACGTAACAATTATTTCCCAATTATGCAACCTCCACCGTCGAGCGCCTTCACTTAATCTCCTATTAACAAAACCATCCAGTAGATTAACCTCTCGCCACCGTATACCACCCATTGTTGCCGTTCTATTTACCCTAACTCGATCCTCTCTCGAGCCACTCTATCGCGTGTACGCATAGTCGGTCGCACATCCAGCTCGATGTCTCAAGATGGTCACCACCCCTCTCCGCCCCCACCGGGTTTCACGAGGCGGAATTTAGGATCGTTCGAGCCTCGTCTCGTCCCGGCTGGTGAATATCCAGCTGGAAGTGAAATCTTGGATGACATTTTCACGCGGAGGAAAATACTCTTGGGGAATTCTTCGAGGTCTCTTCCATGTTTGAAGTTTGGTTTAAGTTGGGGACGAAGAAAAATGGAAGGAAGGAAGGAAGGAAGGAAAAGGGAGTGGAAATAATCTCGTCTTTCGATTATATTTCGAAACGAATAATTTGTATGGAAAATGAAGTTCAAATTCAACTTTTCTATTCACCAACTCATTCTTACCGTGAAACCATGATTCTGAAAAATCATCTGGGTGTGAATAGGTAGAAAATTCTGAAAATATCGGAAGACATTTTGGAATCAAAAGGGGCACGCAAGTGTATCGAGGAATGTTTCATTGTTCTTCCGAATGCGAGAGAGAGAGAGAGAGAGAGAGAGGATATGGCGAAGATTCATTGTCTTTCGATTTCTGCGGTGTACAATGCCATCCAATTTAATGATCGAGATCTGAAAGCGCAACGGAAGCTTCCTTCTGCCCGTTTCGTATCCTATTGTCGCTGAAAACAATGGCCGATAGTCGACTAGTTTCTTCCTCTCTCGACCTCTCTTCTTCTTTACTTCATACTTGCATGATGCATCGTTTTTATGATTTTTTTTTTTCTGATGATTTTATCGAAAATTTTTTGGGAAAAAATAGCTTTGGCATTTCGATTCTTTCGAATTGAACAAGTACTTTTCTTCTTTATCATCCTTTTATACGAATTTCATTCCCCTTTTTATAAAAAAAAAAAAAAAATTCAAATCAATCTATCAAATTTTGGCCAAACAATGGAATGCAATGATATAATACAATACGTTTTGGAATAATATGAATGGAATACAACGATATAAAATTGGTATAATATAATAAAATTGGTATAATAAATAATTAATATAATATTATAACGAATCAAGTTAAGTCAAATTATCTTAATATTTGATTATAAAAGATATTTGATCTTTAAATAGATCTAAAAATCGCGATATCGAGAAAAAATAAAAATAAAGGATAAGATAGATTTCGTACGTACGAACAAGTTAGGTTAGGTTCGATCGACTCGTGTCTCGGATGTATTTACTTGGCAGAAACGCGACGGCTCGTTAGCGCCAGCTTATTTGCTTGTTAAAAATTAACATGTATAAAATTATTTGTTTGTACTTGGAACGTTGTTTGCACTAATCGTTTAACCATGCTTTCTTCATCGAACAGATTATATCGTTAGATATGCTTACCCTATAATTTTTCACTGATTCAAACTTGATAATTTGAGAAAATGGAAGAGAGACAAATCGAATGCATATCTCATATAGCTGTCTCCATTAGTTTTTATCTTTATTAGAAAACTAGGATATAATGTGGATATTTTATCATTTAAAATTGATGGATGTTTGCGAGAAAAATTAATAAAAATATTAATACTTTGTCATTTGGAGAGTATATTATGAATTAGAATTTGTATAGGGAATTATATATATTAGAATGATCTAGGGATTTTTTGTCACTTGTAGTCAACCTGAAGTCTGATTTTTGACGTCTATTTCTACTTACATCTGCTTAATTAAATTTCTTGGAAATGATGAAATGATGAATTATATTATTTAAACTCGACAGTATAAAAATATTTTAATATTTTAATATTCTAATAATACGTCATATACTTAAATTCGAATTCTTAATGAATTTTAACAAAAAAATATCTATTAAATATCAGCGAAGAAAATAAAATTTATTTCTTTTTGAAAACTCGAATTTGAGGTATATCTCAGAGCTTATTGTTCCTCAGCTTGAGCTTATTACATCCTCAGTATAAATATACCGATTAAATAGTCAATTATCTAAAAACTTCAAACCACCAATTACACAATCTTCCATATTCATAAACACAATCAAGCATTACAACTTTACGATTGTAAAGTAAACGAAATGTAAATTTAAAAAAAAAAAAAATTTATCCTCAACAAGATTTTATTATTCAATAATAAAAACGATCTTCACATTAAGTTATACATAATATTACGAGACACTTCGGATATAATATTATTCAAAATATTGTACAATTCAATATCGAAATACAAAAAAAAAAAAAAAAAAAAATCAAACATTCGAGTTTATCAAAGAAGCGAGAAAAATTCTCAGTGACAAAAGAATAATTTATACAATGGACACGATACAATCGCGAGATCTCTTCGATTTGTTTCTCTCTCGATGTCCCGGAAGGGGGAGGAGATCTCGGTTGAAACGAAAACTTCCGTTTCGAGGATTTCGTTCGCGATCCTCGTTATCATCGAGATACCTGTCGATATAAGAAAACGATCGGCGGCTCGACAATTGGAAATCGGGCGGGATCCGATTCCCTTTGATTCCCGTTGTCGAGCAACTTTTTTCCTCCCTTCGTTGAATTAATTCTCCGCTATTTTCGTTGCTTTGCTGATTGGAATCTCGTTTCGTGATAGATGTGATATCGAAGCTTATTTTCTTTCCATGATTGATTTTGTATTTCTTTTTTTTTTTTTTTTTTTTGTGAGAATTTTCAGAGAATCGTTTGGAAATTGTTTTGAAATAGAATATTGGGTTTAGAGTATTAGGCATTATCAATTTTTCTTCAGAGAATTTTTAGGAAATTAATTTGAAATGAAATATTGAAATATGTGTGTATGTATGTGTTTTATTTTTTAAGAATTTAAAAATTAGAAAAAAGAATTAGAATATTTTAAATTGAACGGGGATGATTTATAGTTGTGGAATTTATGCGAATTAAAGCTAATTTAAAATAAAATATTGTGTTTAGTAGATGATGCGATTCTAAGATACATGGTTAAGGCTTTTAAGTTTCTAAACTCGGATGGGAAGCTAGTGGAAAAGTAAACGATTAAGTCAAAAATGATGAATGTAATGTGGTTCTAAGATTAAATTTATGATAGCATAAGTTTCACGGTGCGCAGGTTGTAATATAGTATAAAGTGGCGAATGTGGTAAAGAGTAAGTAAATTAACTCGAAAATATGACGAACTGCATATTTTTTCTTTTGCAATTTCAACCCCTTAAAGATATCAAATTTTCACAAGTATTTTTAAATTAAGAAACACAATTTTTCATCTAAAACTTGTTAATATTACAAAAATTAATATTACAAAAATTTAACACTCTTCTCATATTAATTCGAATATTCGAAATAAATTAAACAGATTGAAAATCTATTATTTATGAATGAAATTTATTATCGCAAATTACTCTTTAATTTCAGATTATTACAGATTCGATATTATTACGAAATTTTTAATAATCGTCCCTTTAATTACGCGATGAAATGGGGGAGGGGGCAGGGATGAAAATTCTTATCCACGGATCGATAGTGTCCATCCTACGCGATTTTATTTCATCGCGATATTCTGATCGTTCGTGGACCAAGAGCGGCGAATTTATCGCCACAGGAGCCATCGAACAAATCTGAATCACCGTTGATAAAGACTGGATTAACCTACTTTTTACGATCGTCGAAAGTGGAATTACAGATACGATTATTATATCCCCCTCTCCCCTTCTCCTGATCGTTACTTATTGCCTTTCTTTTCCTTCTTCCTTTTTAAAGGGAAAGTTCATGTCCCTTCGATTCAATTTCTCACTTGGTTATAATAAATGATGATAATTACAGAAATTTTATTCACGAATGAAAATAAATAAATAAACAAATAAAATCTTGATAATGACATAGATGATAAATTTAATTAACAAACAACGATGCTTATATTCGAAATATTTCATCATCGATCTGTCATTTCAATGTATAATTGACATATTATGAGATATTGTATAAAAATAATCAATATAGAAATATATATATATATATATATATATATATATAAATTGGTGCTTATCAATGGATATTTTTAATTATTCTTTGACATTTAATTTTCATCGAATGAAATTAATAAACATTATGACGTAGAGAATTAGAGATTAAAAATTGTTGGGAAATTACATAAAAATATGGAATATATGAAAAGGCATAAAAATAAGTAATTAATTTACTTATCGATATTTTTTTTAATTACTTTGACGAGTAATTTCATGGGACGAATGAATGAAAAGCACGATTCATAGTAAGAATTAATAAACTTTTCGAATAAAAATTTTCAATTAATTTTTGTGCGATAATGCATTAAACAAGAGCCAGGTAAATTTACATTTTTTTTTTTTCTATCACGTGCCTTCCTCCCTTAAAAATTCCTCGGAATTGCGCAACGAGAGACGACGCGTAAATGGTAAAATTAAACCGAAGATTAATGCACGAAGATAAAATATGCAACGAGTTGATTAAGGTTTTAAATTTCCATCTATATCTCGAATAATATGATTTTATTGTTATTTTAAAGCGTTTTATTCGAACGTATACGATTGCTCCTTTTTCACAGTATTAAAAAAACAAAAAAGAGAAATTAACACGATATTCCGCTCGAAAGGACGAATTACCGACTTTCTCTACTTGATCGATTGAGCTAATAGTTTATAATTTATAATAATTTTCTCAATACATTATTACGACCAGTCACACCGAAAAAATGTCTCGACAAAGCTGTTTGATTCGCGAAGAAAAGAACACGAAAGGAATTCGAGCATTATTTAAAAGTTTTATATATATTTTATTAATTGTTAGGGAAGTTTGAGAAAAAATGAAGAATAGAAGTTGATTATTTGGTTTAAAGTTAATTTTAAAGAATACTTTGAGGACATAATAATGGAATATTTTTTTTAATATTTTATAATTGTAACAATTAAAATTTTAATGATAATTAAGTTATAGAAATTTGGAAAATAAAGATTGAGGTTAGGTATTATATATATAAATCGTAAAAGATATTTGAAAATTAAGAATAGCACTTTTTGATAAAAAAATTCTTAGATAAAATTAAAAATTCTATAATCAAATTTCAAAGAATTTGAAATTTGAAATCGATAGAATGTCGATGTTAATTACTTTATCGTGAAAAATATTACAACTTTTACTTTTTAAAAATCAATCAAGAGTAAAAATTTTAAGTTTCAAAGAAAGGGAAATAAAAAGTTTGATCGATTGAAGTTATTTCATTAAACAAAACTATCAAGCTAAAAATATTGCAAATATTTTATTTTAAAAACAGCATCACCATATCTATCTATCTATCTATCTATTTTCTATCTAAATTTCAAAAGTCTCGAAAATAATAAATTCTACAATTTCCCCTAAAAATTCCCCCAAGAAGAACAAAAAAATTCTCAAAAATTAAAACATATAATTTCACTTCCTCAAAATCATTATTTTGTATAAATTTTAAATAAAAATTTTCCCTTCAAAAAAATATCATTATAATCCCAATTCTTCAAAACTTTCGCTTTCAAAAACAGAGAAAGAACCGATGATATACATACATACTCTATAGGGACAAAAATACTGAGGAGAGACTGTCGATACTGTCCAAGGAATTCCATTTGGAGGTGGAGAGAAGAGGTAGAGGAAAGCCTCGTGAAAAAGGAAGTCATTTAACGCGATTCGTCCCGCGAGCCTCTTCGCTCTCGCTTCGAAAACGGAAGTGGAGGAAAGAGGGAGAGAGCGTTATAATGTTCTTGGAGGACGCCGTCTAATCCGACGCGCGTTAATGCGGCGTCGCGATAATTGCACGGACGTTGTGCTTGGGTGAGGAAAAAAAAAAAAAAAGAAAGAAAAAAAGGAAAGGAAAGAAAAGAAAGGAGGAAGAAGGAGAAATGAGGAACACCTCCATCAGAAGATTAAAAGTCAGCAGACATTGCTTCAACTAGGGGGACACCGCTCGCCATTGTGGGCGACT
>NW_006263353.1:1934865-1936515 GCF_000469605.1 Apis dorsata | reverse complement strand
TCGCCACGTTTTTTTTTTTTTTCAAAAAATCTTGGAAACTGGGTTGCCGGAATTTTTGTTTCACGCGTTCGTAGCTTTTCAAGAATTTGTCTCGTTTGTTTCGTTTTGAAAGTCGCGGGGAGATTTTCGATCGAGAAAAAATGGCGTTGATTTATTTTGGAATTTTGGAAGTTTGGAAATTATATTCATTCGTGTTTCATTCGAAAATTTTACGGTATACGAATTTTATAGTAATTCTTATGTAGTTGAGTATGTATTAACTGATTCGAGATGACAATTATCGAGATTCATTGTAAAATTGCCAATAAAATATTGAATAAAATAAGAATGATAATTGAAAAGCAATAAGAATAGAAAAGAAATAGGAAAAAATGTATAAAAGATGTTTAAGAATATGTAAAATATAACTTAATAAAAATTTCAATAAGTCTGTATAAAATGACTTGAAAATTATGCATCATGGATCTTATTCTAGAACTATTTAGAAAGAGTTACTATTATATATATTTTTATCGAAATATATTTATATTTTTATATATATATATATATATATTTCATTCGATATTTTTTTATTCTTTTTCTAATTTTCTTCTCTGAATTATCGTGTTATATTTCATTCGATATATATTTCTCCAAGCTTTCACGTTTTAGCGAGAATTTTGTATATTTTACTGAAATAAATCCCAACTTTTCAATTATCGTTTGTTTTTTCAATATTGATTGATAGCCGATATACAGGTTCATGGTTGAATATTTGCTCGCAAAAAATATATATCGAAAGTCAGCATACCTTTTTAATTACGTCTAATAAAACTTCATGTGAATAAATTTCTGCCAACTAACTGCGTAGGAGTTTATCAATTTATTTTTATACTGCTACTTTTTCTCAAACAAAGTTGATCAAAGTAACTTTTATTAAAGTTCCTTCGTATAAACATTTTTAGGAAAAAAAAAGAAAGAAAAAAAACAAAAGAGAGGATAAAAAACAAAGAGAGGATCGATATATATGTAATAACAAAGTGAAAATTACTCATTACAACAAGTGGATTAAACATATATTATAATAGAACACATTTCATATTATTTTAAAAATCAATTTCAATTATTTTAAAATTAAATTTAAAATTGATATTTTAATTGTTTGAAAAAAGAAATAATTTTTAAGAATTCATTCACAATTTTTAGAAATTCATCATATTATTGTACTTGCATTTCAATTATAAAAAAAAAATAAAAAACAAAATTTTTTTCAGGAAATTCATAACTAAAATTTTTAAAAAATTCTCCACTTTGTCGAAAAAGCAAAAAAAAAAAGAAAAAAAAGAAATTATTTTCAAAAACCTTGAGTAAAATTTTTTAAAAATTCTCCACTTCGTTGAAAGAGAAAGAGAAAAAATTAAAAATTCTAATTAAAAATTTTGAAACATCTTCTCCATATCGTTATAAATAAATCAGAATCGTCGTTGCGAGAATTCAAGAAGTCGAGGGGAAGTATTTTCACCGATGAACCATTTTTCTCTCCATGATTTTAAGGAATGGGCGAAATAAATCGCGCAAGAAATCGACATCGCCATAATTCAGAACATCTCAATGGCACGTAAACCGAATCTCATACGTAACCGAGTACGGTAATCATTGAAGTAGAAGTTT
>NW_006263353.1:1932490-1934626 GCF_000469605.1 Apis dorsata | reverse complement strand
TCCTTTTTTTTTTTTTTTTTTTTCAAGCTCTACCGATTCTATTGATTTACCTGGCCAGTCGTGTTAAAAGATAAGCATGCACGCGCATACCTCTCGACGATTCGTTTACAAGCCATCTATGGCGAATGGGCCTCGTCTACGACGTCGTAAATTGAATCGGGCCAAAAATATCCCGATATTAAACGGAGATCGTTTCAATGCTTGTATAATAGGAAATTGATTCTATTCAGTGACATTAAGATTATTAATCGATTTCGTATTTTTAGGTTAGGTTTACGTATTGTCGACGCAATTTTTTTTTTAGATTTGATATTCCATTTTGATATCTAATTTATTAAGATTAATATTTAATATTATTTCGAAATGAAAAATTTTTTCATAAAAATGTCGAAAGTCATGCAAATTAGATATATTGGAAATGCTATTGTTAATCGATTTTCGTATTTTCAGGTTAGGATTATCGATTTGATATTCTATTTTGAAATTTAATTTATTAGGATGTATTCAATGTCTTTATGAAATGAAAAATTATATTTTCTTGAAAAAAAAAATTTTGAATGAAAATTAGATATATTGGAATAACGTTAATCGATTAATATTTTTAGATTAGAATTATCGATGAAAACTTTCTATTTGACATTTTATTTTATATAATTTCTTCAATTCATTATAATTAATATTATTTTTATTGAATAAGAAATTATATTTTTTTATAATTGAAAGAATTTTTGTATTTTTATGAATTTCTAAAATTTATATTTTCAACTATAAATATTTTTTAATTAAATTTATGTCAATATTTCATTATTTTTCTTTCAGTTAAAATACTATTTCTCATTTCTTAATGAGAGGTTCCAAAGAATTAAGATTCTTAATTAATTTACTATTTAGATTAGAAATATCTCGGCTCAAAATTTCATTTATTATTCTCCGTTAAATTATTTTTTATTCTTAACTCATTATATTATATTTAAACAGTCTGAAAAAATTCTTCTTCATCCCATTATAACAATGCAATGGTTTTCAAAAACAAAAATTCTTTCACATTAGAACTCCAATATACGACTACCAATATTTTTTATTAAATGATTAAAATTCATTCGTTTTTCTTTTTATTAAATCATTAATAAACAATATCTCTCAATCCAATATTATATTAAATTTTTCTGATGGATTACAAAATGAAAGATTCATATTCAAATATATAATAATATTATTTGCACATCATTTTTATTTGTCTTATAACTTTCTTATTTTTTCACACTTTTTAAACAAAGAATTTTCTCATTGATATTAATATACTATTTACTATTATTATTGTTATTAGTATCTATCACATGTACAATCTATTAGATTTTCAAAAATTGTACATTTCTAAACACTTATTTCATCATCCATGGTATCAAATAGAGAAGAAACACCAAATTATTATTTCCTTCTCTCTCTTCTTGATTCTGGTGTTCCCTTAATGTTTCTTGTTAAATTACAGGCATATATATATTCTTGAAAAGCTTTATAACTCACCTTTAATTATAGCTACAGTTTCATTAGGCAACTATTTCGTGTGCTGCTGGAATAATTAAGAGACTTTTGGTGTTCATATCGGGCAGAAACTGGATATTTAGAGAATTAATCAGAGGTTGATAATGACAGAAAATTTCCATTATACGATCAATAACCTGACTCGAGGATATTGGTTAACTCATCGTGGTCAATCATCTCTTAATTAATTATTTCCATTAGTTGATCATTTTATGCATATTTCTTCCTCCATATGAATTCCAATTACGCTCTTGATTACGCTGTTCAAAATAATTAAAGGATCAGCTTACTTATTATTCATCGTGTAACGAACTCGATATAATAATAATAATAATAATAATAATAATAATAACAACAAAAATTAATCAAAAAATTTTTACACGTTTATGAATAATTTAATTGTTATTTAATAAATAATTCAACACATGCAAAATTTATTGAACAGAAAATTTTTAACATTTAATTCACACTTATATAAAATTATATAAATAATTCTTGTCACGTTTTTCCCGTTATATTTCATTTCGAAAATTCTGAAATAAAAATTAATCCTTTAATGCAAAGAATTAATTACTCGAAAAATAAAATTCAATT
>NW_006263353.1:1928197-1932263 GCF_000469605.1 Apis dorsata | reverse complement strand
TCAACTTGAAAAATGAACAGACGTTTTTTTTTTTTTTTTCCTCCATATAATAAAATTGAATAATATAAAGAGTGAATTCCGGAATATAAAGAGAAAAAGATAACTTCGAAAACCTGGTTCCAGTTTCAAAGTTTTGTATGTTCAATAGTGAACGTGTTTCACCCTTCCTCTATCCAGTAATTTGGTATACCTTTTCCAACGATGTAAAGGGCCAAGTTCTTCCTCTTTTTATCGTTTACACAATCCATTCTGTACCTATCGAAAGTTAGAAAGGAGGGATGATGTCGAACAGTGGTTCTCAACAAAAGTTCAAAACTACCATTAACAATAAGATTGTTGATATATTATATAGATGTGCACAGAGAAGTTCGTAGAATGTTTTTTCGTTTTTCGATATATTTTACGTACAACGACATTTTTAAAGAGAAAAAAGTAAAGATGTGTTTTGAAATGCTAAATAAAATGTTTGTTCGTGGGATACTTTTGTTTTTATGGGGAACATAAGCATTATCGTTAAGAACTTTTTTTAAAAAGTTTCTATGGAACAGTTATTTTAAAATACCAGTATTGTTAAAGTTCCATAAGATAAATACCAAAAAATACCAAATTATTAATACAAAACAATACAATGAAAAAATTTCATAATTATTTTTAAACCGCATTAATTGCACACTGTTTAATTAGAGAACCACTGCTCCAGAATTTAACGTTCCAATTCTACGGAAAAGTGTGTTCAAACACAACGAGGAAAAAAACTTGGTCCAAAAGTTGGATTAAACGGTGACAAAAGGAAATCGTTCGAAAAAGTTAAATCCTGCCAAGTCAAATTTCTCAAGGGAATTCTTACCATTCTAATTGAAACGTTCCACTTTGTCCATCAGCATTTTTTCCCGTCCCGACTCAGTCGGTGTTTCGCGTTGTTTCGCCATTGTTGCGAAATGGGACACCTTTTCACGCGATTTTTTCTCCCCCCTTTAGTTTGGTACACGTGCGGATTCTTCTTTCCTCGTTCACGAAAACATGGATAAGAAAATATGGAAGTTTCGTGGACAGTTGTTCACGACAAATATTCTTTGTATTCTCTTTGTATTGTTGTACGAAAGAAAAATAAAATCGGTACTCGGTTAATTGTTCTTGCGATGTCGTCTTCATCGATTCTTGAAAATGAAACTTTAATTTCTTGAATATATATGTCTTTAGAAACATCTTAAGTTATACGTAAGCATGATAAGTCTGGACATTTTGAAGGATTTTCAAATTATTTTAATATTATCTTTCAAAGTTATTTGAAAAATAATCTAATTTTGAAATAATATAAATATTTTGTAAAATGTATTTCAGATAAAACTAATTGTATTTGCAATCGAATGATTAAGTTGTTTCATTGGAATAAATTTGATTTTAATAAGAATAAAGAATTGGCTAGAATTGAAAATTGATAGTTTTTTTAGAGGGTGTGAAAGATTTTATTTTAAAACACATTTGAAAAAATTTAAAGAAATGTTATGAAATTCATTGTTGAAGAGGAAAAAAAGATAAGATGATAGACTTTATAATTTATAATATAAAAAGATATTAAATAATTTGGAAATTTTTACATTGTCTTTCAAGTTTTGATGCAAATTGTAGAATCTTGAATAAAATAAAATCGAAATTTTAACTACTTTTTTGAAAAAAAGAATATTTGAAAGGAACAAAAATTGAAGATGGAAATAAAACTCTCGATAAAAATATGCAGGTAAATCTTCTTAATAAATATCAACAATAAAAATAAATATCCCATACCTATAAAAAAAAAGAACAAAAAAAGAAATATGTAAAAAAGAGTTCAAGCCAGATTTGACAAAGGGGGAATCAAACCGTGTGTCCTTTTCCCAGTTTACAGAACATGAAATCCTCTAAAAACGATTTGAAAGGAA
Source organism: Apis dorsata (assembly GCF_000469605.1). Taxonomy (NCBI): domain Eukaryota; kingdom Metazoa; phylum Arthropoda; class Insecta; order Hymenoptera; family Apidae; genus Apis; species Apis dorsata. The sequence continues at coordinate 1,930,344 of NW_006263353.1, read as the reverse complement.
TTACGAAAATCTATATGGGACAAGAGGAAAGCAAGTTTCTTTGTTCATGGATCATTTCGAAAGCTTCTTCGAGTTAATAGGAATTCTTGAAAAGTTTGAAGATTCTATGGTAGAATTATACGTATACGAACAATCAGGTTCATATAACCAAGACTTCATTTAGTTCTTACCAATTCTATTTGAGATTGTTTTCAATCAGTGATTGAAAGTACAATGGTTTATTGTTGAAATATAAATTAAATAAAATTATTAAGTTCTAATTATTTTTTAAATTAATCATTTACACATATAATAATAATCATACTATATTATTTTATATTACATACAACATAATAAATCTACATTTTAATAAAAATGTCTCATTTCTAGAATTTTGTTTTTTATTTAGATTTACAAAGAAGTTATAATATTAAATGGGGCATGTTACTTTTCGAAAAAAATAAAAAAGTACAATTCATTTTACATCATACATAATCATACAAATTACAATATATTACATTACACAGCAGTTTACATTTTTAAAATCTTCTGCATACATGTACTAATTACATTATGCTCGTGACATTTCATTACACAGAGAAAACATCATCAAATTTTCCATTTCTTTTAATTAAAAAAAAAAAAAAATAAATAAATAAATAATTCTTGAATCAAGAATGAAATACAATAGAAATGTTTTTTAATGAACATGTAAAGAATTTTTCTTTTTTATAATTGATTTGATGTTTAGTTTTAATTTCAACAGAAAATTTTATTTTTTTTTCTTATCAAAATATTGATAATGTAAAATGTTAATTATTGAAATAGTGAGGATAGGAAATATAGTTTTTTAAATTTTAAAAATCAGATTTTTTCCATTTTCACGTATCAGTTTCACGAAAAATTTAAATTTCAAATCACAAGCAAAGGATCAAAAATTTCCGAAATTCAATTTTAGATGAATTTCCAATTTTATCATAAAAATTTTACTAAAATTTGAAAGAAAAATTTTTCTTTTTCATAAAAATTCCCAATTCTATCATAAAATAATCAAAATTTTCGCATCTTTTCTTTCTCCATCTATCTATTTCATAAAAGTTTCAAATTTTATCATAAGAGATTTAAAATTTTTCAAAAATATATCTTTTCATCAAATTTTAAAATTTCAAAAGAACAATATATTTTTCACAAGAAATTTTCATACGGACAATTTTTCCAAAATCTCGGGAAAAATAGAGGAGGAAAAATAGAGAGGAAAAAAAAACAATATACTAAACCATCTTCCACGAATTCGATATCTGAACTTTCATCCACTTGGCGCTCTCGACGCGGATATACCCAGGAATCGACGTATTTCCGGTGGAGTGGTGGAGGGCGAAAGACGCGCTGAAAATGACTGGCACGTCTGTCGAAAACGATTCTATTGTCGAATCCAGCTAGTCGTCTCGCTACTGTCCAGACCAGACGCTTAAATCGCGATTAAATTCAATTAAATTCCTTCAACGAAATCCTCGTGAGACAGCCTGTTGATGCCATCTAATCCATTAGTGTGTTATAAATAATTTTTCCTTTAAATTAATAATATGCCTGGTTAAAGATCCATTAAAATTAATCTAACCTAATAATGAAATGTGATTCCAAACATCGTATTTTTATTATAATTTCGAAAATAAATTTTTATATAGTTTTTCTAGAAAAAAAATTATATATCAAATATATAAGTTATATATTATAATATATATAAAATATAATATAATATAAATTATCATATAAAATTCTTCAGAAAACACTCGGAACAATATTTTCTCCGAAGGTAACATACCGACCGATCGATTATGTATTCGAATCGCGAGTCTTCTGTACATTTTCTTTCGCTTGTACCCCGTAAAATTCCTTGCTCGAGATTTAAGTCACATTCGCCGCTTCTTGTATCGTTTAAGACTTCCGCTTGAGATTCAAATCAGCCTGCGCCGTTTCGGAAAGGAAACCGATGCTCGAGCAAAGAAAAAGGAAGACAATAAAGGTGGAAAAATCGAAACAAGATTAAGGATTTAAATATATCCTCGTGTATCTTTATCTTATTTTTCGTAGATTAACGAAATTGTTTAGCATTTTTATGCAAATGTGATTCAATTTATTTATCCGCCGATAATAGGTCCTTTTTCTAT
>NW_006263353.1:1926436-1928053 GCF_000469605.1 Apis dorsata | reverse complement strand
TATTTTTAATTTGATTTAGTCATGGAATACAGTAGAGTTTTTTTTTTTTTTTTTTTAAAAGATCTGTTGAGATTATTCTTTTCGATTTACTTTTAACATGGAAAGGTTAAATGTTTCATACACCGTTTTCCTTTGCTTAATTAAGAAGCTGAGAATATTTTCATTATTTCGTTGGTGTTTTATTATCTTTTAATTTTTTCTTTTTTTTTTTTACTTCTTTTCAAGAGTGGATTTATTAAGAAAGGATAATTATTTTCGTACTTTTTAATTTTATTTTCTTGGAATGTACTTAAGAATTCTTTCTTAAAAATACTCTCTTTGAAAAATTTAATTATTATTTCAGGAATTAATATTTCTTTTAAAGTGAAATAATGAAGCGAGCATTTAATATTATTTTTCTAAATAAAAAACAGATAGAGATTTAATAATTCTTTTCTCAAATAAAAAAAAAAAAAGCCAACCTATAATCTTACGTCAAATAAATTAGATATTTCTGTCATATTATATTCAAGAAACTTTATGTATTTAAGATTTAAAAAGAGGGCGCTGTTAATAGAGTAACACCTTCCAAATTATCGTTTGCACAATCTCCATCTCAAAATAATAGTCTAACTTTTCACCTTTGCAACGAAACTCTACGAAAATAATCTCGGTTTCGACATCGAAAAAAAAAAAAAAGAAAAAAAAAATAGTGACTTATTACTTTCTCGAAAATAGTGCACCAATGAAAAGAAATCATTTGATGATTAATTTTATCGATCAAGGATAAAATATGTAATTAGTAAATATTGAAACAAATTTTTAATTTCATATTAATTATTTATATTTTCGAAGAATATCATATATTTTTGAAACATCCTATCGTGTTCGATATTCTCAAAATTTTTAAAAAATCCAAGATCCAAGACGATTGATTTTTACCTATATTCCCTTTAATTTTTATTTCGAAGAGATAAAGAAAAAAAACATCATTTTCGAATCACAAAAATAAATTTATATTCAACAGAGTTCATTATAAATTCCAGTTGTAGTCCATTCAATATCCATTCTGCCTCGATCGAACGATTTTATTTCATCGAATTTTATATTCAGATTGATCATTACACGCAACTCCTGTGATATTTCATCGCAATTTATATTCATTCTCATAAACGTGTTATAAAATATATTTACATATATTCAATAATATATATATATATATATATATATAATCATTTCAAATTATTATATAAACGCTCTATAATTAATTTTATACGTGTTATATATTATAGGTCGAGGGTTAATACTTACCAACACGCGCGCGAAATTGTGCAAAATGTCACGAATTAAGGGTGCAAGCACCCTAATTTACCTCACTTTGTTACACGCCCATCAGATCGACTCTGCGGTTTGCCCTCCTCCTTAAGAACCGGAAATCCATGGATCGCGTGACGTCGCCGCATGTGTAACACGTCAGATCGAGGAGACAAAACGTGTCGAGATAGTGGGTCGATAGTGACCCACGCAAAGGAAAAATCGACCTTTCGCTTACGAAAACGAGTTATCTCGTGGATAAGATAAACGAAAGTTTGAAAGTTTACCAGTTTCTTGCCTCCGCTCGACTTCGACCAGAGTCGA
>NW_006263353.1:1923477-1926197 GCF_000469605.1 Apis dorsata | reverse complement strand
CACGGCTATCCGCCTTCTTTTAAGATGGAAGCCACCGGAAGCCTCTTTGTCAACGGCAGGAAAATTATTTTCTTTTGAAAACGTTCACAGGAATTCCGAGGCCTTGGAACGGGTTTTGTTAAAATATTCCTTCTTCTCCTTCTTTTTTCAAGATGCTGGATTTTTTTCAAAGATCCATAAAAATTCCTTCTTTCTGATTTATCTCTAATTAACAGAGATATTTGTGCTATAAATTGAGATTTTTATTAGCATTTGAATAGAAATATGTTTGTTGGTCATATAATATCATTTTATTTCTTATCTTTTAATTGCCAATAAAAATCTATTAATCAGACAATGCTAATCTATACTCTTAATCTTTTTAAAAAATTCATTTTCAAACGAAGAATATTTCACACAGACGAAGATGGCGCATTATCGACGAATCGTTGCTGTGTTCTTATCAATCATGGCTTCGAAAAATATATATATATATTTATAGAATCACGTGCACAGGCTAGTTTCGTGACGAAAATCCCCGTTTCTACTTTGTTCGCGATGGCTATCGCGGTTTCACCGGTGAATTTTTAAGATACAAGCCACGATCTCGCTGTATCGTTCGCATGATCGATACCGTGGAACGTGCACTCGATTCACACAGAGCTTCCTCTCAAACTTCGAGCCTGTATTCCATAATGCCAGACTGATTTTCTTCTTATTCTTCCTTTTCCTCTGGTAATCATCCCTCTTTTTCTTCTTCTTCTTCTTCTTCTTCTTAACTTGGCTTTATTCAATTAATAAGTTTCGAAACTTATGGAATGTTGGAAATCAGCAGAATGGTTTTTGTATTTTTATTTCACGTTTATTATTAATTCATCAAAACTTTTCTATATTTCAAACATTCTCCAAATTGGATATTATTCTTGATTTAAAAATTGTCTTCTTTCTTTTTTACGCTTCTTATTATTTAGATTCCTTAAATTTGAATTTTTGAAAATTCTTCAAGAAACTCGTTTTTAATCTTGATTTTTGTCTCTGAAATTACAAATCCTCGAATAACACCCTCAATTATTTTACATTACACAAATAAAATAACTAAAATTAAATAATATCTTATCCTGTGTCAAGAAAGTTCCAACTTCTCACGACGAAAAATGAGTGAAAATCGTTGAACAAGATCCAAGGAGACCGATTAATATCCCTAAAGGGTGCTCACCACCCTTTAAAGGCAGGGGTTGGACAAAGAGAGAGAGAGAAAGAGAGAAAGAGAAGAATAACTCTCCTTCGCTTGGCCACTTTCTTCAACTGCAGAGATCTGTTCCCTGAGAAAAGAGCTGCAGCCACTGTCCCAGTTTTCAAGAATTACCCCTCTCGCCTTAATTGGCGACTTTCCGCAATCGTGGCCATGTTTTTCCCCTCCTCTCTTTCCAACTCTCCCCCTTTTTGAACCGATTTGGGACCGGCTTGTCCTTGCTTTCTCGCGTTTCCTACTCGAATATCCGGTTAATAGCTTCCTCTTGTTTCTCTCTTTCTTTCTCGGGCTGCCACCCGTTCCTTTCACGGATGAGAAATCTTCGCGATTCGATTATTATTCCTCGGGCCACTCGCTCGGTTCCTTGGTTTTGGAGTGAAAGGAGTGGAAGCCTGCTGAAAATAATTGTTAAAGCCTGTATGGTCATTACGTGGTCGGTATCGTTACGATTGTTTTTCAGATATTCGGGTATAATAAGTACATTTTAAAACTCGAATATCATTTCAAGCGAGTTAAGAATTACTTCAGCCATATATTTTCAAATATAATTGTCAATTAATCATTTTTGCTTCATCGAACGTTCCGCTTGAAGAAATAGAAAAATCTTCGCATGACCTTTACATATCAATTCAAAAAAAAAAAGAAAAAAAAATCAATAGAAGAAACGTGCACTCTTAAAAATCGTATTCCACTGTTATGATAATATATAATATATAATATATAATAATAATAAAAACGAGTGTGTTTTAATGTTTTCGGGAAAGAAATCATTTTTCCTCGAAATTGATTAACAACGTGTCGCCCACGATCGAGATGGAGAACTTCCTCGTGCATTAAGGGGTCAACCCGGAGGAATACGAATGGCTACCTACGCGTGACATTTGAAAAAGTCGAGGGCCCGGTTTACGAGCGTATCGAGGACGGGAGGCACGAAAGGAAAGGCGGAAGAAATTCGTGGCTGCTAAACAAAAAGAGGGAATCGGCGGAAGTCGGGTCTAATGAAACGGAATCGTGATGGGAATGGAACGAAACGATCGTTTTCGTGGGGAATGGATCGAGTTCGAAACGAAACGTTCTCGGATACACGTACGTCCATGACATTATCGTGATTATTTTGGATCCGGAAGTCGATGGATTATCGGTAATTTGGATTTAATTTGGATTTTTGCGTGGGATTTGGGTAAAACGGGATTAATCACCTTGATCGATAGTTTTCGAAGTAAATTTGAAAGTGTAATAAGTGAAAAACGAAAGAAAGAAAGAAGGATTATCTGAAAATTCAAACTTAGTTAAAAAATAGTTAATTAATTTGATATTTTTCACTAATTTTTAAAAACTCGATCAATTTATTTTATTCCTATAACCTTTATTAACCTGCACAATGAATCATTCTATTCTGGAATCTTCTTCCATTTCTAATTACACGACAAAGAATATTACTCGTCGAGATGGACAAAGAGGATGATATTAAAGAGATAATCACAGGATT
>NW_006263353.1:1921160-1923156 GCF_000469605.1 Apis dorsata | reverse complement strand
AAAAAAAAAAAAGAAAAAAGAAAAAAAAGAAAGGAGCACGATCGTCGAACACAAGCACGTCCAGGTTTTTTTCCCCCATAGATTCCATTTTTCTTACTTTCGATATCGACGCGACGCGGGAAATTTAATTGATCGAGGAGAAAGGGAAAAGGAGAGAGGGATAATCGCGTTAATCAGGCCGTGACCACTCGAGCCGTTTCTCGCGAAATTGCCCTTAGTCTTTCTCTCTTTTTGTCCCCAATCTTTCCACGACCGTTTTGTGATTGAACGATAATAAGATCTGCCGCTTCGAGGAGAGGGGGCGTGGATTAATAAAAATTTCGATTATAAGAATTGGCATTTATTTTTGAAATTTGACGATTGTTGTTACCTCGAAATATCTGAAACACTTTGTAAAATTTGATAGAGAATCTTGTTAAAATGTATGAATTAAAGATTTATTTTGAAATTTGGAAATCGTGATTTTTGGAATTTTTGAAAAGGAGAATAAAAATTGTGCAAGATATATCATTTAATTTATAAAATTTAATGGAAAATGTTGTGTTAGAATTGAGATTTTGCTTTGAAATTTGGAAAAGAAAATGAAAATGAAAATTGTAAGATGAAATTTAAATTTGGAAAAAATTAAAATTTCAATTACAATTGGATTTTATGAAAGTTTAGATTTTATTAATTGAGAATTTTAGACTCAAAAAATTTCTTAGAATTCTTCTTTGCATCTTTCAGATACTTAGAGTCCTTAAGATAAGTATTTTCATTCTTTTTTTTTTTTAATCGTTAGAATTTTTAAAAGTTCAGATTAATTTTCCAAAATTTTTTAAACGAATTCTTCAATTCGTATGTTGAATATTTTTTTTTTTTTTTTTTTTTTTTAGAATCAAAGATAATGTCAGGTCGTATGAAAAGGATGTCACGGAAACTCGATATGGAGGAATCTTTGTGGGAAAAGAGTACAGGGAATTAGGGATTCCGCTTGGAAAATTGCGATAAAAATTACACATGTAGTTAATCCCAGGTGAATTATTTCATATACCAGCTTTACGAGACAGATTTCGTGGGTTTATACAAAAAAGTAAAAAAAAAAAAAAAAAAAAAAAAGAAAAGAAAGAGATAAAAACTTGACCCACGTGAGATTACCAAACCGCTCGTTTGTGAATACCGATTTTTAAGATAATTTAGATTCTGCTTGGACCTAATTTTCCTTGTAGGCTTACAAACAACATTTGTAAAGTTTTTTTGTATTTTGCGAAAAAATATCGCGTAAAAAGAGACAGGAATATTTTTTTTTCTTCGATTTTTTACCTCGTCTTGAATTATATTTCGTCGTAATTCTATGATAATATCTTGGAATATTATTTTATATATATATATATTCTTGAAATAATTAATTAATTTGGATAAAAAGAAATTGATGTGGAAAAAGAATCAAAAATATTACATAGGCCATTCAAAGCTTGATCAGTAAAATATAATAGAAATACGAAGCAATAAGATAAAAATAGATTGGCGATCAATATAAATAGTAGCTAATAATACCTCGCCTTAAAATATTTAGTCAATAAATTTCGGTCAATACATACAAGGTTAACACGTAATAATAATTACAGAAATATTACGACATCCACTGTTGTATCGTACGTACAGAAATCCAAATAATAAATAAATAAAAAAAAAATATACAAACTAAACGAATCATTTTCCTTAATTTACAAAAATTTTATTCCATCCCGATAAAGGATTTTTAAACACTCTTAAACCACATTGATCAAAGAATATTAGAAGATACAAAAAAAAAAAAATAATAATAAATCACTCTCGTTATTCACTTCTCTCTCCTCGGTCACGAACGAAACTTTATTCCACCCCAAACAGGGGAGGGGAGAAGAGGGAGGGGTGGCTCTCCCACACATCGACAGAGATATAGGAAAATCGTCGAGCAAGCGGAAGTGACATATCCGCCGGGTTGCGGTGGGTCAGGCACGTAGCTAACCAATAT
>NW_006263353.1:1909595-1920948 GCF_000469605.1 Apis dorsata | reverse complement strand
TGTTCGGTTGGCATACCAAGGACGTTCCACCCTCACCCAACCCCCGAACGCAACTAGCAAACCACCCCTGGCCGCGAGAACTCGATCCACATCCCCGCTTGCGGTCGCCCGCTTCGTTCTCGCTTCGACGAGCCTTCGACGAGCCTTTCTTCATCCTTAAAACACGACACCGATTTCCAACCTCCCTCCGCAATCCAGCTATCCCGGTATTCCAACTATTTTAAGCCGTTGGATTAATTAATGGACGGTTGCATGGAAATTAGCGAACTGAGTTAAACAGCTAATTTATTCGCCTCTACCTCTCTCGCCGTTTCTCGCTCCTTTTGTGCGCGCCTCGTGCGCTTTTTGTCCTGGACCCTGGAGGGTGAATTTCAATGGAACGTTCGGATCGTTTTAACACAATTATGCATAAGTAACTTTCGCCTATTCCCGTGTTTGATGCTCGAATTTGATTTTTAATGATGGAGATGTCGATGATGAGAAGCGTGGCGATGAAGGGATCTAGGGATTTTTTTTAGGGAACTTTGAAAAGATGGAGGAATTGATTTGTATTTTTTGATGAAAAATTTGTGATTTTGAATAATGGAAATGGATTATTAGTGTAGTATTAGTGCTAAAGTTTTGGGGATTTTTTTTTTTTTTTTGCTTTTTGTTCTGGACCACTGAATTTTGAAATGAATTTTGTGCTTTTAATGAATTTGTAATTTGTGATCGAGAAGATTTTTGAAGACTTTTTTGGAGAGGGGATATAGTTTAGAATTGTTTTGGAATTTTGTTAAATTTGAAAGTGAGAAAATAAGATCGAGATTTTTACACTTTAGAAAACAATTCCTTTTCTCGTTAAAATATTTTAAAGTTTTAATATCAGATGTATAAATTATTACATTTAATAAAAATTTAATAACAATGAACGCTTCGATAAAAAGAAAAATTATTATGCAATTCCGAAGCTTGGATTTTTTAACATTAATTACAGTTCAATGTTTCTCCTCTTCCCTTCAATTCTGAATAAATCAACAATTTCATTGAACGAATTCCTTTCGATTATTAATTTGTATCGAACTTAAGATAAAGTTCCACGGGATCCAGATATAAATCGTGTTCTTTCGATCCTCCACATAGATGTATAAATTAGATTACCGAGTTGTATGCCGTTCTTTGAATAGAAATATCTGATATTCTCATTGAAATATACTTTTCTTTCTTTTAACGAATCTTTTTAGAAAGAGACTTAAAAAAAAAAGATCTGTTCAAAGTAGACCTAACCTAAAAATAGAATCTCATAAAATTGTCGTTGCAATTTAAATTTTATTCGATCAAAAAAAAAAAAAAAAAGAAAATTGTCAACAAGCCACCATCGATTGCAAAGTCACCGGAATTGCGACCATCTGAAGGAAGTTGATGGAATCAATCATAATCTTCATCGCGCGAGAGTAGTATTGGAAGGTACAGGAGGTTATTTCCGGTTACATCGTTCCACGAGTTGACAAATTACATTTTTGCGCGATCCTGTCGTCCATCATGGGACGTTGAATCAGTGACACTATCACGCTTTTTCGCTTCCTTCCCATCCTCTCTGCTTTTCTATCTATTCATCCCTGACGGATTCGAAAGGTTTCGATGATCGATCGTCATCTTCGATGAAGGATTGTTCTTTTGGAATTGCAAGAATCTATATTAAACGAAAAATAATATCATAGACAGAATTCAGACAATGGAGATAAATTTGGAATAATGGTTGGCGATAAAATTGGACCAGATGTCGATGAAAGAGGAACAAGGATGTGTTTGTGTATTCGAAGCAAAACACGGAAGATTTCTCGTTTCGAAGAGATTAGGGTTTTCACAGCGTAAACTTTTTGCGTAATATATTTTTTTTTTTTTTCATAAGAATATTTTCACATGGAGAATGATGAAGAAAAGCAAATGAAGTGGATTGGAACGAGGGGCAAAAAAGATTGGTTCAAAAATGATGGCAAAGAAAGAAAATTATAGTGTTTAATTATAGTGTATTAAAGTGTTATGGAATGTTTATGGAAAGGATGGTCGAGTGGTTGTATGAAAATTTTGCTTTTCCCTTCGTTGCAAATGAAATTTCTTTTCCAGATAAATGAAATTTTGCTCTGGTTGTCTAACGCGAGAAATTCTACTTTATATGTCTGGTATTAAATTAAATTTTGCATTGGTTGTCTAAGCAAGAAAAATTCTGCCACAATTATTCAGCAAATGAAATGAATTCAGAGGGAAAAATATATGTATTCATTGGTTCAAGAATGATGATCGAAGGAGAGAATTAACATTATGAAGTGTTCATAGAAGAATAGCCAAGTATTTATATAGAAATTCTGCGTTGGTTGTACATCAGCTCTGGAGACGATCTACATTTTTCTGCGATTTTATGAGCGTAATAAATCTTTAGATTTATAGGCTGCTAGAATGTATGCAGTGCAGAAGATAGCGCATGCATTTCTTCTTTGAATTATTAGAAGCGAAAAATAACATATACTTCGATACGCTCGTGATATATCGCGTTTAAGATTCCTGCCAGATCTAAGCGAGCTTTATAAAGTATAATGATTTTTTCTAGCATTGAACGAATTATACTTGCCTCAAGATATTTATTAGATATTCGATTTAAAAACTACTGCTCAACAATTTTTCTTCTCAGAAACTGACTAGAAATTTAGTAACTTTTCTCTCTAGTAAGATTTCTCTAGTCGCATTCCCTCACGCATCCCTAACCTCATAAATCCTTACTTTCCCTCAAATCCTTAAATCCTCTTAAATCTCAGCGAATAACAGAATGAAACAGTAACAGTAAAATTTATTAGACAGAAAATTCTTATTCACTTTCCTTGGGAACATCACGTTCTCACCTAATCTAAACTCATCTTGCAAACGCTCGTTTCTTTTTTCCGCGTGTCAAACATTCCTAGATGTTCATTTACCGACCGAGTGAGACATTCGAAGCAACAACCACGATGCACCAACAAGGCTACTTTGTTCACCGTAGCTCGTCGTACGTGGCACCAGCGTAATGGACCGTAATGCGTGCGACGACTTATCACGTCGAGAGCTTTCTTCCGGACTTGTCCGCGTGTTGCGCCCTCCGTTCGACAAAACTAACGCCGCTGATGCCCTCTTTTTGCGCTCTTTATCGCTCCCTTCGTCACTACGCGATACTTCTTGCCTTTTCGCTCTTTCGTTCTCTATTGGATTCTCGTCTATGATATGTGTTATTCTCGACCGTAAGTCATCGTACACTTTTAAACTTCACGATAAAATGGTGACATAAATCAGAGGTAAAGGAATAAGTAAGAATTATAGACTATATGTTACTAAATTTCCTTTTTCCAAAAGTATGAAAAAGTAAATTAGATTAGATAGTATTCTTTGCGTTATATAATAAAAGATTTAAGTTAACCTACCTAACCTTTCGTGTCTCTAATACGATATACAAATTGATATATTCATAAAAAATATTGCTTTCTTGATAGCATTACTCTCTTTTTTTGGATAAATTTTGAATATAAATTGCGTTCAAGTTTTATGTAAAATTAAAGATATCAATTTAGAAAAATGTTAGAATTATTTATTCAAAGGATAAATCCTAAAAATGTAGAAAACTTTTAGCTAAATTCTTTCTAATCAAATGAACAAGCATCTCATCCATCATTGCCCACTCTCAAACACTTAAAACGAATCATTCTCTGTTTTCAAATCTCAAGAATCCACTTATGCAACTCATAAATCTTCACACCCAAACTATGACAAAACTTATGACCGAGCCACCACTTTACCATTTTATTTCTCCCGTTTTCTTTACATCTTCTCTCGCCATCAACCCCGCGTCCACTTCTTTTCTTCCACATTTTCCATTATTTCTTTTTCCCATTCACTCGACCCTCTTATCCAATCCCACTTTTATGTCTTCACCCATTCATCTCTGTCTCTATGTTCCTTTCACGCGGTCCACCATTTTGAACCGTTCGAATTCGCAAATCGCATTTATGAAGTCGATCGACGTTTTCGGATCGATAGGATGGCTTCAAAGGCTCGTGAAATCGCCTTCGACCACGTAAATGACGCCATGTTACGATGTAATGTTTACTCGATACACGAACGCCTCGGGTCGTTTGTAAACCTACCACGATCATCATCAACGAAAATTTCGATTTGCTTTGAACATGGATCACAATGATGAACGATCGTGACATCACATTGCGTTAGTCGAATCGTTTATCTTGTTTGAATAACATTTTCGAGATTTGTTCAAGTTAGTTTTTTTGAGAGGTGATTGGTAGATGGATAGATTGGTTAGATTATTTCTAGTAATATTTCATTTGTAAGTTCTAGTAATATTTTATAGTTTGGTCACATTAAGGTTAAGTTATTCTATTAAAATACTATGATTATCTTAATAATATTTCATTTATTTAATATAAGTTATATCTGAGAAAAATTTGTTAGATTTATATGTTATTTTGTTTTAGTTAGTAATTATTGTGATTTGTATTTATCTAAATAAAGTTTCAGGTTATATTTTAAATTGAATTTGATTTAATATAGATTAATATTTGTGAGAAATTTGGTGAGAGGATAAATCAAGATTATTTTTAGTAGCTGAATTGACTTTAAATAAAATTTTAAATTTAACTTTTAGTAAAATTAATTTAGATTAGATTATTTATAGTATCTTTTAAAAATTAAGAATAAATTAAATTAGAATTAGAATCATTATAAACTTCCTTTCATTTTACAACGAATTTACAATTTTTATATTCTTTTTCATGCAATTATTATTCTAACCTAAAATATTTTCTTGTAAAATATTCAAATATAATTTTTACTAATCCTTCAAAATAATAAATGAAACAAACCATTCCAAATTAATAATAAAAATTCTACTTTATCAATCCTCTCCAATCAAAGGAGAGGAAAGAAAAAATTCATTTCTTATAGAAGAAAAAAGAAAAAAATGACAATTCTTTGAAAATTCAATCAAAACCATCGACAAAAAAAGTAGCAAAGAAATTTTCCTCCCCGAAACATCCACAATTCCTTGAAATTCCGTGCCAGAATAAAGAGGTCGTTTTTTCAAGCATCTTCTCGTGTCAAAGAACGTTTCAAAGGTGTCGTGCATGTCTTCCGGAAAAGATTTTCGCCGAAAAGGCGCGTAAGAGTGAAAGACAGCTTCGTCGTCTCCCTTCGAACGTCATTGTTGAACGTTTTTCGATTTTTCGGCTCGCGAGACCCACCGTCTCTTCATCCTGTTCACCTTCCTCCGTTCCAAAGTTGGCTCGAAGCTGGTTTTCCACGTCCGCCCACGTGCGATCAAACGTTGACATCCTTGTCTGCGAAGAAACGTCTTTATATGGAAAGAGTATCTCGACGTACGCGTGTCTCCTGTCTGTAGATTTCTTACTTTGACCAGTTCTCGTTGCGCTTATTCCATACTTTCTCGCGGTTAATCCTGGAATTCGATAATCGTGGAGAGGGGAGAGGAGGAGGAAGATCGAAAAGGTAAAGGACATTTATGTTTTTATAATTATATCTTTATTATTATCCTTTTATAATTCTAATTATATTTTGATTGAGTGAAAGGTTAAGAGAGGTTAGGTATTTATTATTAAAAAAAATAATAGATAAATTAGAATAGAGAATATATATTTGTATATTTGTGAGAAATTTTAATTGATGGAAAATGAAACTATGTTATAATTTTAAAATATTAATTATAATTTAAGATATTTAATGAGATATTTAAACAGCTAAATATGAAAACGAATATTAAATTTCTGAATAAATACATAAATCCTCAATCTACTTGTAGGCGACAATTTTTGCGTAATAATATCATTTTTACCATTCAATTATTGATATTGATATATGTATCAAAATTGATACATCAATTATAAGTTTTACGTATAATTGTAAATATTTTTTCAACGAAAATAGAAATTTCGAAATTTCAAAAACCCGATATTTTATTTTCCAACAACAAAAATATTTATCAAAATCGATTAAAAATTAAAAAGAAAGAAAATCACATAAACCCACCTTTTTAACCATTAATATCCCCGTATATAATCGTCTTCCCTATAGCTCGTAGAATATAAGCGATGGATTATGATATAACAGCGGAGAGTCTCGATGGAACACCTGCTACTTGTACTCGTGAGTTTCGTTCGAAGCCAGCTCCGACTATATCACCCCCCGTGCATCATTCTTATAAAGCGATATTTTGCACGTGGAAATCATTTTTGTCGTGGATCAAAGATATTATATCCCATGACCGTGAACACGGAATGCCACTCTATTTTATCGATACTTGTTTCGCGGACGTCCAATTCCACGAAAACATGATCCGTATCCTGGCATCCACTTTTCTGGAATTGAAACGTCAGCATCCGGATGAGATCAGAAATTTGTGCCTCCGGAATTTGCATGATTCGAAACGTTTTCGAAGGATTCCATTCCTTTGGCCCTTTATTGGGTATTTTCCCTCCGTATCGTCGAGGCAGGAAGTTAAAAACCTTGAAGTGGATCGTTGAGAAATGCAACGTTAGCGGTTGGTAAAGGATATTCCTTAATCGAGTGAAATTTGGAGAGTAATATGATTATAGGCGATATGGATACTGGAAAAGTATTATTAGAGTAACGTTGGACGAAATTGTCGCATTGAAAATTGTAGGAATATTATTTAAATTTTTGCCTCTTGATTTTATTAAGATATTTTTTATATAAAAAGTCGAAGAATCAGTATTAAATGTTTCATTTAAAATAAGAATCTTGATTTGAGGGCTTGATCTAACCTAATTTTTGAAGCTAGTAAGAAAACTTAATCTAATCTAACCGAACCGACGTGACTGAGGAAAAATATATTATATTTTAAATATTTTGCTTAATTATGAAGAAGAAATTATAGATATAAGTGAAAAGATATTCTGACATGCTTTTGCTTTGAATATTTTATTTAATTTTATTACATTAATTCAATATGATTGGAAAAAATATATTTTATTTTAACTATTACAGTTACATATAAATAAAAAATATTTCAAATATCTAATGTTTATCTAATATTTCAACTATAATTTCATTTTTAAAAATAAATTTTATTCTTATTTTTTTTTAATGATACAAAATTGAAATACATCGCGTATATATCATTATAAGAAGTATAAGAATTATTCATTTCTATTTTATTTCTTTATATCACTTAAATTATTTCTATATCTTTATTAGAAAAATATTTTATAAAATTAAAAATATAATTATTTTATTATTAATTTCGTTAAAAAAATCAATTAAAAAATATAAAATTGTAAATAGAATAATGAGATTCAAATTTTTTTCGCATGTAGTCAATAATCATTATAGATTAACTTTATAAACGACAATATTATTATTATTAGGTTATTCCTATTTTCTAGATGGTCATTTAATAATCTTCCGTAAAGAAGATTATTTCGGAATATATCCTATTCTACCAAGAATATTCTTTCTTCTCTATTCTTCTCTCTTATTAAATTTATATATATTTCTTATTATTCGATTAAAATCAAAGGAATAAGATATAGATAACTGATCTATTCGAATACAATTTTATTAATTTTTTTTAATATCATAGAAATTCAATTTTATTTATTTCATTATTTTTTCACAGAATTTTTTTTAAAATTGAAATTATTTTTTGCAGGAATCTATTTTTGTATAAAAGAAATAATTATTATCCTTTCAAGCACTTTATTATTATTATTATTATTAATTTTTTTAGAAATAAATTCATATAATCTAACTATATTATTATTTACATATAGTATTAAAATCTGAATTTCAATAGATAATCTACATAAAAATTTCAAAAATTTAATTAATTTAATTTCCATTTTGTTTTCTATTTTTCACACCTCCATTTTCTTATCTATTCTGCCCTCTTGAACTCTTTTGCCCACGATTCTCGCTATGATTCGATGCTTTTAAATATCACGTGACGAAACCTAACCTCAAAATCCTCCTCGTGTCGACTCAATGTCGGCCATCATCGCGAGAAAAATGTGGAGAAGACAAATGCAGGAATGATGTCTAGCCAGATCCACGAAACGACGTCTTCCTTTTCGCGAGAGATACTAAAGGGATTTGTCCTCACCTTTTTATTATCTCGAGGAATACAAGCGAGCAACAGGATCGTCGTTGGGAAACTCCTTCTTTTCTAAGAATTCCTTAATTGAGAGGAAAGACATACCGAAGGAGAAGTTGGCGACAAGATGCGAGAGAATTCGAGAATCACGAGCAGAATAATTCTCGAAGGTATGAGACAAAAGATTTCCCTCTGGTTTTATTATCCTCGAGCCTCTTGCTGCCTTTCGTCTGCTCTCCGGCATCCTTTTCTTCTCGTTAGAGTTTCATTTTCTTGAAGTGAGACACGTGGATGATTATAAGTTTGTCTTTCGAATCCTTTTAGAGTTCATAATTACATGGATATCATTTTAACACTGTAGAGTTGAAATTTATGATAGAATGTTTGATTCTGATAGTAATTTATATACATAATAGGACGAAGATAGGGAAATTAGGGGGACTGATTACTATACCCTGAATATAATATCTTACCGATTAATACATCCTAACCTGTATTAATTACTGATTATTGTGTCTTATTAATTATTGTGCTCTGATTAATATGTGCTCTTATCAATTACTCTATTCAATCAATTACTGGTGCTTTTACAGTCAATTATTGTGTTTCATCAATTATCACTGACTAATGTCTTGGCAATTACTGAGCTCTGATATTACAATGGCTTACCTATTGTTGTGCTTTATGAATTATTATGTTTTCTCAATCGTTATTCTGAAGATTACTGGCAATTACTTTATCAATTATTGTGTCATGACCAATTATTTTATCTTTCTCTCTATCATTTTGTCTACTAATTAAGATTACTCTTATCAATTATTCTGCTCTGATTAAAGTCATTTACTAATTACTTTATTGTATCATTTATTGTATCCTAATCGATTCTGATTTTTTTCAAATTTGTGACACTTAATTTTTTTCTAATCTGATCGAAAATAGCAATAAGATATTTGATTTTGTTCTTCGTAATCACCTGGAACGAATCGAATCGAATATATTTTAGGTTATGTAAAATTGAAGCTTCAAGAAAGAACGTGTACGGAATATGGAATAATTAAAATGACAGATACGATTAATATGCAAATTTCCACTGCGCGATTAATTTTTATTCTCGTGGTAAATTTTCTTTTTATTTTATCGTGAAAAATTTTATATAGACGAATTTAGTTGTACATAAAATATATAATTATACATGATGTTATTTATTTCTAAATATAAGACAATAAATAACTTCTCTTTTTCCAATTTTTTAAATGAAAAGACTTCTTCGAGAACACAAAATCTTAAATTTATTTAATTTAGTACAACAAAAAAAAAATTTCAATTCATTTTTTCTAAAATCTATTATATATTAAAAATGCGTTAAGAAAATACATTTTCTTCCATTCTATTCAATATAATCAATTCAAAAAACATAGGACAAAATTCTAAATAATATACAACTTTCAAAAATTTCTACATAAAACTATACTACATCAAAAAGTTTGAAATAAATTAACAATACAATCAACTTAAAAAAAAAAAAATCCTTCAAAATTTGGAACATCCAAAAAGTTTTAAATATACTATATTTTTTTCCACCGTCCACTATGTCACCCTCGCTCCATCGTTGAAGGATTAAACAAATCGTTCACCGTTCGAATTACAATTCGAATCTTCTCGTTTGGAACATGGAAAAGCCGCATTTATAGGCTGGTAGTTTCGAATCAATTGTTCATTCGTCACGGTCCATTTGAATGTAAACGAACCTCTTCGAGAGCCATTTTTTCCCTCTTCACCTCTCTTTCTCTCTCTCTTTTTTTTTTTTATTTCGTTTTATTTTTCGCACAGATCGATGGACAGAGAGATGGAAGAGAGATATGAATCGCGGCTGATCTGCCACGGCGTGATTCGCCATTTGCATAGGATCGCGAAATTAATAATAATATTTTACCCGAACGATCGGATTGGAAATGTTTTTCCATGCATTATGCATGTTTCTCGTCGAAACACTTTTGCAGAACGGTGTTTACGGTAAATTCGTTTCGCGGAAATATTTGCTTAGCTAATGGGATTGAAATTAAACGGAGATTTTTAGCTCGATTTGAATTTTTTGTTCGAATGTGGTCAAGAGTTTTTTTTTTTTTTTTTATTTATGGATGGAATTTCGGTTCGAATCAGGTAAGATGTTGAAATATAACAAGTGTTTGAACAACATAACCTTACTTTTCAATATGGTGACTCTTTATTAGGTTCTATAACTCATCTTCGCAAGTATCGAGTTTTAATTGAATGAAAATACGATAAAAAATTTAATTAACACTTGCATCTATTTAATTATTTCTCGTATTAATTAATTATACGTTTCACAAAAAGAAAGGAAAATATTAATTCACAGCTGAATTCGACATATTTCCGAAATAGATGTCGCATCGACGCAACATTGAAATCTAGAGGATTATTAACGTTATCGAATTATTAAATTTGAATACGAATCTTTTATATTTGCAATTTTTGTTAAATATTTTGCAATATACGAACGAAATATTTATTCGTATTTATTTTCACTTCATGAAATCACAGAAAATTAATTTGAACAAATTCTAACCAATTTTGTACGAAACAGTAACCCTTTGGCAATTTTCCTGATGAATGGACAATTATCAGGAGAGAAAAGAGGATATTTATTTATTTCAATTTCATGAAAATCAGGGGGGAAAAATAACGGAATAATAATTCTTTGATAATTTAACTGTTAATCGAAAAATTTCACACTCGGAAATTATTTAATATCTATCTCTATTTTAACTGTATTTAATTTTTACGCGAAATATCACAATTTGCTTATACCTTGCTCTGTTAAATAAATAAAATAAAATAATTATAATATTTATAAAGAAATACTATTCGATCCTATCAATCAATTTTTTTAAAACATTATTTATTACTATGTTGAAATAAGTATACTTATTAATCATTTAATTAATCACTTTTCATTCATAAAAATATTATTACATTAAGATATTACTATTTTTACTAATTATTATTTAATTTCATTAAATAAAAAATATAAAACAAAATTTATTCACTTATTTATTTGAATTTTAATTATAGCCTTATTAACAAGAATTATTACTATATCAAAAATTATTATTTCCATTAAATATTATTAGTCTGATTAAATAAAAAAGAAACAAAGATTTATCTCGTGATTCGTTAAACAAATAAATA
>NW_006263353.1:1900661-1909279 GCF_000469605.1 Apis dorsata | reverse complement strand
AAAAAAAAAAAAAAAAAAAAAAAAAAAGAAAAAAAAAGAAAAAATAAAACAAAACTCTCAACGCACATATTCATTACACAAATAAAACAAGAAAATAACAGGGAAAAGCGAACAAAAGGAAACAAAGGAAAACATAGAAACAAAAGTGTATGGCATGATACTTTTTTTTTTTTTTCTCTTCTCGTAAATACGCATGAAAGTGAAGAACACTAGGCCTTTCGCGATGCTTTCGACGAATCGGTTCCACGGGAGTAATCCGATAGAATACTTTGCAACTGCAACCTCTTGACACACGCTCGAGCGGATCTAGAACGTTCGATACGATCGATTCGAGGGCTCGTCGAGATGAGAAAAGACACTTACTGGTGGAAAACTATCGCCAACAGACTGATAAACGTGTTTCTGTTTGGGGAAAACTATCGAATTGCGCAGCCATGACACCTCTTCTTCTAGGGAATTTTAATTAAGTTATTATTATTTTAACTTTCAATAGATTGAAAAATAAACTTAATTATTATTTTAATTTAAGGTTAAATTGCAGTTTATTTTAATGAAATTGAAGTTAAATTAACGATATAACGAATGTAGATTTTTTTACTTTGGATGAATATTTCTATTGCAATGCTTTGTTTGAAGTTTTGTTTCAAATTTTATTTATTATATTTTCATAATAAGATAATACAACGATATTTATCGTGATTCGTGAGATAATGGTTCGAATTTAAACGAATAAGTTAGTTCGCAAGCTGCTTAGAATTTTACTTTAGCATTTATTTTAGTATTTGGAGATAATTGAAAAGTTAATGAGAGAACTTAATAACGAGATATTAATATAATATAAAGTGAAATGTAATAAGATTGAATATGGAATTTGATAAAATTATTTTTCTTGATGGCAATGATTCAGAATAAAATTGATAATAATACAATCATAAATATTATTATAATAATTTATACTATTATAATATAATAAATTTTAAATTAAATTTGTCCAAAAAATTTGACTATTATGCATATTTCCTATGCATCTTATATTTTTTCCCAAATTTCTTACATATTCTTTAAATTTTCGTCGAATAATTACATTTCGAATAATTTAAAATTACTGTATAATTATATTTAAATTTTTTCAAAGTGTTTCATTAACCACCCAATAAACGAAAAAACTATCTCACAAGAAATTCATTTTCATCTTCGAGTCGTGGTTCAGTCTTTTTTTTTATCTTATCGTTGAATCTGCAGTTCATGAATTTCTCCCTATATTATTTCAAACTTTTCTCTTTCCATGCAAATAGACGACAATTTGAATATTCTTAGTAGAAAATAAAAAAGATCGAATCTCCTAAAATGTAATATTTAAATGTAAAATGTTGTCTGTTGCATAGAATATAAATTAAACGTAAAACTACATACGAAATCATTCATGTGCAATATAGTATGTTATCATTATAGATCGTGAAAAGACAAAGGAAGCACATTGTTCCATTCCATCGTCTCGAAACATTTGAAGTTAAAACTCATTTGAAACTTCGTTGGAGAGCAGTGAAAATTCAGAAAAATGTACTTTCATCACGATGATAAAAACTTGTACAATTAATCCACTTTCATAAAAACTTTTTCTTTGTTTGATTTTTTAATTTAATTCTTTAAAATCAATTTAAGCAAAAAGAAAAAGAAAATTTCATTTTAAATATTTAAAATTATTCAATTTATTGTGGAACTTATCGTATTATTCAACTTCTGAATTATTTCAATGCATAATAGAGCCATAGAACAGTAAAATATAGATAATTTAAGATTTTTTTTAGATAATGAATCGAGCTCTTGAATCGATTATTCGCTATTCACGTGTCGAATTCCGAATGAAAGATTACGCTCGATCTTATCCGAACCTATCCGAATTTATCTGAATTTTTCCGATTCGTTTCGAATCCGTAATCTTTCCCGCGCAAATTATAATAGACAAAAATAATATTAAGAAACAAACTTGCTTCAATAATTTATTATTCAAAGCATCGAATAATTCCATATGACAACTGTAATAAATAAATTTTAAATAAAATTCTTATTTAAATTTAATTTTAATTAAAATTTTAACTCATTACTTTTTCAATTATGTTAATGCACAACTTTGTTAACAGGAACTCTGAATTGAAACACATTATCATAATACATATTCCAAAATTAATCGTGGCTAATAATTGACAATAAGATGCCTGTCCAATGTCAAAAAATATTATTATCATCGACAGAGAAATCAATTCCATAATTATTCCTGTATAAATAGCAAGAATTATTAAGATTTAAACACTATTACCAATGATATAATATATATATTAAAAATAATCTAATTTTTCCAAGTTTCTCCAACTGACAATATATTTTCCAACCAAACTATTAATACATAGCAAACAACATACAATATTAAAAACTATATTCCTTTTCCACGAAATCCTCACAAATCATTCGAGAAACAAATTACATATTTTCCATCTAATAATTCGAGTTGGCAATTAAAAGAAATACTCTTTATCAACCCGAATAAACAAACGGTCGTGAGCTTAATCGTTGTTGTCAGAACACGTACGGACACAAGGGAACTTTTTAATGTTTCTCATGTATGCTCGTCGTGTCTGTAAATCCCGTCTAGCCCCAGGGTCGTCGCGTGCAAATTACGTGCACCCTGGTTGAGGGTAACTGGAAGAAGGGGAGAGGGGGATGAAGAGGAAGAAGAAGAAGGAAGGAAGGAAGAAGGAATGATCTTTCGCGTTAAACAGGCTACTTTGTATTGCATTCGCTCGGTTTCAACGAGACAAATGACTTTCCCCTTTCTTTCATTACTTTCTTTCTCACTCCTCTTCTACCCCCCTCCCCTGATCCCTCGTACAACTAAAAGAAATGGAAACAACGACGTTCAAACGATCTCGTAATTATTTTCCCATCCGTCTTCATAGATTTCGTTGTTAAGATTAGGTTAGATTCAAGATGGCGGACACGTTTTAGGCAAATTTCTCGAACGCTCTCGGATTAATCATTCATAGAATTATCAATTAGAATAATTCATAATAAAATTGTTTATTTTGATCCAATTCATCCATTCCTTTATACTATTAAAATTAAAAAAAAAAAAATAAGAAATTTTACTATTTAACAGTCTTATAAAGATCTTTCTACAAATAATATTCAAAACACGAAGGGAGAGACACAATTACAACAAACGTCTTCTCATTTGATTAAACTTAAAGTCTAAAAATTTCTCAAAACAATTACGAGTAGAAAAGGTTCTTAAAAAAAAAAAAAAAAAAAGAAATTTTACTATTTAACAGTCTTATAAAGATCTTTCTACAAATAATACTCAAAACACGAACGGAGAGACACAATTACAACCAACGTCTTCTCATTTGATTAAACTTAAAGTCTAAAAATTTCTCAAATCAATTACGAGTAGAAAAGGTTTTTAAAAAAAAAAAAAAAAAAAAGAAAAAAGAAATCATTGTTTGGAACTTGGTCGAGGATTTACAGATCGTGAATATCCATAGTTTGGATACACCGACGGTGTATTCGATCGAGGTCTTAATTGCCGCCTAAATTATCCTCCATTAGCAAAATCAGGAGTATTGCATGCAGGCCGCACACCTACGCGGCTGCTCCATTATCGAAATCAAATCTACCCGGGCTATACTACTCTATTAATAGACGATTCGAGGCGGGGAATAGATCGGAACGAGTGCGCTCCTTCCCGCCGACCGAGGAATTGATCGCTCGACTAATTGGAATTCGACGAAGGATCGCGGTTACGTCGTCTGGCAAAACGTAGTCGATGTTGAGTGCTTTAATGGCTCGGTTCTTTTGCCATCCGTGGAATTGAAGTTAATGGAATGAAAAGTCTGTGTGTTTTTCTTTCCCCTTTTCTTTCTTTCTTTCTTTTTTTTTTTTTACCCGAGTACTTTTTCATCTTTCTTTGTTTTCTCCTTCTCTCTCTCTCTCTCACTTTTTTTTCTCCCTAAATAACGAAAGATTTATGGTAATTTTTCTGAAAGATTAGGATCCGAAGAATTTTTTCTTAATTTTTCTTCGTTTTTCTTTTGATTGTAATTATTCTTTTGGAGGATTGTTTAAATTATTTACATGAAATTTGAAGAAAATTGGAAATATTTGAGAAATTTTTCTTCTTCGCTCTTCCTTTGTTTTTTTTTTTTTTTATGGTGGAGATACTGGAATATGTTTATAGTAATTTCTTTAATTTTTTTCTTTATTCCTTTATCTTTTTGATATTGGAAATATTTATAATTGAAATATTTATAAATGAAAATATATTGTGTAATGTTATTTTTAGAATGTTATAGATTTTTCATTAAATAATTTTTAAAATTTGTAATTAAAATAAATTATATAAAAACAATAATTAATTGACAAACGATTACAAACAAAATTATCCTTGTGGATCACCACGATCTATTAAATAGCTTTCAGAATTGTGGAGTAACGAAAAAGAAAAGTAGAGTGTCGCGGAACGAAAATAGTGGTTTGGAAAGATAGTTGAACCAGGTGAAAAAAAGGAAAGTTTTTTCCACGAACTTCTTCTCTGAATTCCTTTCTTTCATCGAGAATTTCCCTGTCTATTGAAACTTATACAAGAAAGAAATGGAATAAGAGAAGAAAATTTTTCGAAAAAAAAATAACAAGATTTTCAAAAAACAAATTTGTTTCAATTTTTTTTTAGCAAAATATTGAAATTTATTCTGTATATTTGTATATTATTCCATGATAATTAAATTTCTACCGTAAAGAGGATTTAAAAAACTACAATTTAATAATATTATAATCTCTTGGACGAGAAAATTCAACGTTATAAAAGAATTCGATCAAGAGACATACATTTTGGATATAATCTAATAAGAAAAGATAAAAGAGTTCGTCAAAGGAAGAGAGGAGGAAGTTCTTTCGGACATTAAAAAAGAAAAGTCTTTAAAGAAGAGATCTTCAAAATTCTTACGACTTGTTCCCAATTTATCCATGCAATTCTTTTCAAGAGAAAAAATAGACAAGATAGACGAAATCGACGGGCAAAGAGGACGAAAAGAATTCGATCAGCCGGAAAGGAAGGACTTCGACGAGTGAAATGCAAGGGAAAAGCGGATGAAAATCGAGAAACCATGGCTGGAAAGAGGGGGAGGTTCTGGCAAATATCTTTTATTCCGCCTCTTTAATACTTCCGTGCTCTCCAATTCCAACCCCCTTTCTCCAGCAACTGTTTACACCGTTACTGGACACTCCTTTCTTGGCCATTGGTATTAACGATCATGAAGGAAGTAGGCACGTGTAGATAGTACATCTCGATAGTAAAGTTGCAATTCTAAACTATTTTCAAACAGGAAACGCCTTCTTCTCTTGGTTTGTGAAACTCTAGAAGAATGATTATTTTTTTTCAAATTTTTAAAATTATTTATACATAGTTGACAAAAAGTATAAATATATCATTCTTGAAATTATCACA
Organism: Apis dorsata; assembly: GCF_000469605.1. Lineage (NCBI taxonomy): Eukaryota > Metazoa > Arthropoda > Insecta > Hymenoptera > Apidae > Apis > Apis dorsata. The sequence continues at coordinate 1,903,782 of NW_006263353.1, read as the reverse complement.
ACAATACTCATTTAATTAATATACAAGGATAAATTTTAAAGTCACAACTAAATAATATTATTATTACAAAAATATAAATATCCATCGTGAAAAATACTTACGTTCAAAACAATCAAAATATCCCATTCCCTGTAATCAATGAATGATTAAAACTAAAAGTATGATTGTTATAAAAATAACAATACTTTAAATTATCTTCAAGAAAAAAAAAGAGGAAAAATATAAACGTTATACTCAAAACTGTAACGAACTTATTATTAATACAATAACAGATCCTAAGAGTTTAGTAATAAATTTATCACGATTGAATATTACTCTTAAAATTGTCAAATAAGATCCACCGTATTATCCTCCCTCGAGTAAACAACATTAATAAATCATACGCCTGGACAACCACCCCATCTGCTCACCCCCTCTCGAACACACCGTCCAACTATTATACAACGCAGCATCCCATAATTCCTTCGAATGCACACACCATCGTCTTGCCGATTATCCAAAGTTCCGCCTTATCTCGGGTCAAAGTGATTTCCGGTTGCCCACCTGCGTAGCCGGCCCACTGCCTGTCCTTAATCCCCTTATCTCTCAGAAGATAAACAGATTCGGGATCCCTGGCCGTGTAATGGCGACCGGCAGTTAGTTATGCGAACAATTCTCTAATGCTCTATATATACATATATATGTATATATATATGTGTTTTGATCGATCGACCTGCCCAACGAACTCGATAAACCCGATTGACTACGATCTCTCTGTTGTTATTCTTGTCTAATAGCCGTTCGAGGATCGATTAATGGATTGTTTCGAATTGAGGTAAACATATCCGGGAATTTGTCGAGTGTATTTTGTAAAGTGTAGACAAGTGGAGGAATTCGAATACTCGTGGATTTGAAGAGAAGTTGGAAGTTTTAGAAGACGAGGAATTATTTGGAAGAGATGAGGATATTGTTTGAATTTTGACGAGTTACGAATCTTTTAAAGATTAATTTTTAAAGTTGAAATATTTTTTTTATTAATCTTCTCTTTAGAATCTGAAGTTTTCTCTCCAATTTTTCTCTATCCTATATTATTATTGAGAAAAGATTAAAAAGAAAACAGAAACATTTTAAGTTAAAAAAATTTCCGTGTAATATTTTCTTAAGTAGTACAAACAAAAATTAATCGAACACATTAGATGTTTAACAATTTCTATACAATTTCTTCAAAGAAATGAAATTAGCTTAACACGATCGAGATCGTTTTCTCTTTTCCTGTCAATTACTACGCGAGTTATTTTTAATTTCGGACTGGTTTCAATGTTTTCCTACGACATTCGAGTTGTTTGATCGTGTCGAAGCAAGTAGCCGATTCAAAGAAAAATATGGATATAGGAGGGAGGGAAGATAACAGAGAGATTCGATTACAGTTTGATGTTTGTCAAACAAAGATATCATTGTTAAGTAATAAAAGAGTAAGTCGATTATGTGACTAGTTTCAATTTCAATGATTGCAAATAATATTTTATACATTTTAAAAAATATAATATTGTCTTGGATTTATATTTGTATTTTATTATTAAATAAACTTCTTTATATCTAAATTGTAGTTCAAAAATCGACTCTCAACATCTATAAAATTATTTCGATTAATATTAATTAAATTTGTATTCGTCAATTTGTTTGCACTCGAATTTTAATCGACTAATTTTATCAAAGGCTTCGAAATTTTAAATAAATTTTAATCATCCAATTTCACGCATACGAAATTTTATGTAATTATATAGCATTGATTCTTTTTTCAAAAATTGGAAAAAATTAATACACTTGAAAATCATCGAAATAGGAGAGGAAATAACCTCTCAACTTAGCCGAATTTCTACAATACTTTCAATCTCGTCCAACCAATTTTAACGGCGTTAATGGCCACACGACGAGGGATCGAAACAATCTGACTCCCTTACTCGAAGCATCGATTTCAAATCTCACACCGTGCCACAGCGAACCAGTCGAGTGGAACTCGTGTAACACGACGAAAATTCCCAATGGCCCGTTCACTAGCTGTTCAAGTAGCCGCCATTACTGTACCCGCGAGACTGACTATCGCGTTTCGATTATTCGATAAAGTCGAACGAGCGGATCTGCGATATATCCGTAAACGGTCGGTAACAAGACGACCGTCAATATTGACCGATAAACAATCGAGACGTATGATGATTCGCGATCAATCGAGTCGTTGTTTCACTCGCGATTATGATATCTCGATTAATGATGCACGATTGACCTCTTCTAATTAGAATACTAACTTATGTGTATATTGATTTCTTTAATTTTGTTTTCTTTAATTTTCTTAATATTTTTTTTTTTTATTGAGATATGACAAACTTTTAATTAAAGAGCAGTTTATAATGATTCAATTATTGAATTTCTTGAAATGTTTGTTTTTCAATAAGTTTTTGTTAGAAAGTTGAAATATTAAATTGTTTTTCTAATGAAATATGTAATTAATGATAAAATTAAATGTGTTTTTTAAGATATATATTTTGATATAAAGTATTTTGTAAATGGATAAATGGTATATACATTTAAAAAGAATTATTTTTGATTGATTAATTAATTAAAATATATATTGAATTATTATTTAAAATTTTTGGTAATACTAATGTAATTTTGTTATATTTTTGTCTATTTTTCATATTCATATTCTTATTTTAATGGTTTAAGATGTAAAATAAAAGAAAAGAATGAGAAGTCTATAATCAAGTGATCAAGATAAAAACTATTAATGTCAGTTTTATCTAAAAAAAATGGAAAAATAATTATCTTATCTTATATAGCTCGTTTTATCTTAAAATTATTAAAATTCCTAATGCATCTTTTTAATCAAAATGCATATAGAACTAGTCTTAAGTATCTGATAACAATATAATTTATCAGAAAAAAATGAATCAACTAATTATTCTAAATTAGAATAAAGAATTCTTATAATTATAAATAACTTATAATTTCTAAGAATTAATATTTTATATACAAATCCATTTAATTATTACAATCAATCATTTCATTTTTATATCAAAGAATCAACGAACATTAATTCCCATTTCTCTTTCAAGCAAAACCTAACCTCTCATTTTTTTTCCCTCTC
>NW_006263353.1:1896535-1900450 GCF_000469605.1 Apis dorsata | reverse complement strand
GGGTTAATGTAACGAAAAAAAAAAAAAAAAAGCGAGTGTCCTGTGGCGAGGAAACAGTTTTTCATCCAATGTCGACTTTTTTTGCCGCATCACGATCATAATTCACATGAATTAACCGTAAACTTATCACAATCGCCATCTTCGTTTCTCTAGCGTAAACGCATCGTAGATTAGGTTCACCATGAAATTCTTTATCTCTCGTGTTTCCCCTCCCCTCGTTCGAAGGTGTAGCATATCGAGCAACCTTCTCATCCTCGACGTTGTTACAGAGCGGTTTTCATCGCGAACGAGGATTTTTGCCTTGATTAGAGACTCCTGTGATGAGTCGCCTATTTATAATTTTTTTCTTCCTAGGGAATAAATAGGATACTAGGGTTAAAGCGATTATTCTTGAAAGAAGAATGAACGGTTTTCAGTCGATTTTTTGCATCGAAACCAGATTGAAGCTCTTGCAAATGGGATGGAATATTTCGTTTTCCTTTTGATACTATTTTGACATAAATTTTAATTTTTAGGTTAGGTTTAGGTTAGGTAAATTTTTGAATAAAGAAATTGAAAATTTGAGAATTAAATAATTCGAGAAACATAGATTGCGTTTGAAAATTTAAGAATTTGTAAATTTGACTTCATAGGAAATTGTTTATTTGGAAAAATTTGCAATTTTGGAAAATTAAAGACACGAAAATTGAAAAATTTGGAAATCTGAGAATTTAGAAAATAAAAAAAGATTCGAAGATTGAATTGAACGACAAATTTTCAAATTTCTCAAATTTTTCGAAGCTAAAGAAGTAAAAGGAGAAGGAAACAATCACTTTGAGGTCTTATGATTGTAGAAGGCGTTAAGAAGAGGTGCAAATGAACATTTTTATTCCGAATCACGTTCCTCGAGGAACAGTGGCAAGATCGTTTGTGATCACGTTTCTCTCTGCAACTCGAAGCAATTGCATCCGTTATTGAGTAATCTTATCACGTGGAAACCTCGACGCCACGCATTATTTTTTAGTACGAAATTTGTCGATGCTCTTTGATCCTCTGAAGAACTGCATGATAATTACTTTTTGTGATCTAGATTTGAACATTATTAATGATAACATGATATTTTTGTGAAAAATTAAAATTCTTCGAGCTCTCTTCTTTTTAAATATATATTTAAATAGATCTGAAGAAAGAAATGATTTTGTTAATTTTTTTTTCCTACTCGATATTGCAAAATAGTATAATTTGATTCGTTAAATTACATTCTGTTTTGATAAAACGTTAAATTTTAATTTGTTGTAATTTTTTTTTATGAAAAACAAATTGTAAGATAATATATATTTTTTCACAGTAATTAATTGACGAAAAAGTATTTCTCTTCAGGGATTTTGAAAATGTTTAAATATTTCCTTTTTATTTTGCTATTATTAATATTATTCAAAATATAAGGATAAAATTATATCCTTGGATGGTGGAATATTTTCGTGAATCGCTATCCCCTTGTATCTCTTCCGGAACAATTCGCAAACCAAGAAATGAATTTATTGTCCTGATTCGGTATCATTGGGGGAACCTCGATCCCCTCGATCACTTACAAGTCATTTAATCCTGTCTCAGTTTTCTTGAAATCGCACAATCGTCTTATATCCTCCTACCCTTCCCTCTTCCCAAAATGGGAAAGATTGGAATCTATGATACGTATATATTTGAAATAAAAATAAAGATCATTATAAATAATCGATCAATCTAAAATAATTAAACAAAATTTTTAATACAATCTGAAATTTATTTGTAATAAAAATTATCATTATCATTGTTACAAACGTTACAGAATATGTGCTATTAAAAATTCTCTTAAACTTTTTTATCAAAAAATGAAAGAATAAATTTTGCCTCGTTGATATTCCCTTCTTTTATTTCACGATATAAAATATAAAATTTAACGAACCAATATTCTCTCTACTAAAAAAAAAAAAAAAAAAAAAATCAAAATCTTTCTATTGCATATGCTTTTCATATAACAATATTTCCAACGAAACAAAATTATCCCTTCTCAACCCAACCAAAAAAATCATTTTTTTTTAAAAAAAAAAAAAAAAAAATCAAAATCTTTCTATTGCATATGCTTTTCATATAACAATATTTCCAACGAAACAAAATTATCCCTTCTCAACCCAACCAAAAAAATCATTTTTTTTTAAAAAAAAAAAAAAAAAAATCAAAATCTTTCTATTGCATATGCTTTTCATATAACAATATTTCCAACGAAACAAAATTATCCCTTCTCAACTCAACCAAGAAAATCATGTTTTCTTAAAAAAAAAAAAAAAATCACTAAAAATCTTCAAGAACAATATAAATCCAACCAGTATCTTATATTTCCTCGAATTTCCACCGAGACATCCCCCTTCTCCTCACCCAACCTAACCCTCCCTAACCCTCTTTTCCCCAAACCCTTCAGGACAATACGTGTATCGGTTACTATATTCGATTCTTCTCGTCGATTTAACGGCCATTCTCTTCGAGGAAACTCGTTCCACTCGTTATCAACCCTCTTTCCTCGTGGTTATCGCCAGTTTTTCCCCAATCGGTTTCTTTCTCTTCGAGTTTGATATCACGATGCGTTTCTCGGTCACGAAAACGGGACCAATGGCACGAAATGGATCAGATAAGATTGGTGGAAATGGGAGGGGGAAGGGGAATAGGAGAGGGGCAGAGAAACGAATGGAAATGACCATTCGAATCGAATGGAAATCGTAGTTTTCTTGATCGATTCGAAGAGATCGTTTAAGGGAAATTTTTATAAGGGATGGATGGTCGAGGATGATTAAGAGGTTGGAAATTTATATAATATGGATTTCGGTTATTCGATAAATCGAATTTAGAAATTTAGTTTTTGGATTGATTCTAAAAAAAATCTTGATGGGATAAGATTTTTAAAATTTGAGATGTGAATGATGATTTTGGTGGGGAGAGGAGGAGAATAGTAGAAGGTTGAAAATTTAGAAATTTGAATATTTAAAAATTAAGAAACTCAAATCGTAGAAATTGAAATCTTAAATATTTAGAAATCTAATAATAATCAGTAAAATCTTGGTTATATGGAAATTTGAAAATTAAGAAATTTCAAAGCTTAAAAATTTTAAACTTTATTCAGAAAATTTAAAAATTAAACAATTTGGATACTTCAAAAATTGAAAAATTAAAACTTAGCAAAAAAGAACAGGAAAATATTGATGTTCAATCTATTTGAAACAATTTTCGCTCGAATTCGACAGAAATTCGTTTCGAATTGTATCGCTAGGGAAATTTCAGGGGTAATATTCTTCTTTCGGGACACTATGGGGCGCCATGAATTCTCAATATCCGGAACACGTGTTGTCAGGACTGGAAACAAAACAAAGTATCCAGAAGATGAATGTGACAGCAATAAAATACGATCATCAGCGAGTTATGGTGTTTTCTCGATGTTCTACATGTCTCGTATTTGCTCGTCGTAATGTAGATCGTTACTCACTCGTGCAATTTTGGATAATCATCGTCTATTTAGCTTTTTTGAGTGATAAGATTAAAAAAAAAAATAAATAAATAAAAATAAAAAGATAAAAAATGACTTAGTATTATCATTTTATTACATATTTAAACGTATCATAATTAATATTTAAACAATTTTTTTTTTTATTATAGATTACATTAATTACTTATACTTTCATGTTACTGTGAAACTTTATTTCATATTATGAAGATGGACTGTAGAATATGATAAAGAAATATTGAAAGATGAATGTATATGCAAATACTTTTTATTAATATTAAATATTAGATATTTAAATTTTTCTTTATATGAAGCATAATTATACAAGGTGTTTAATAAATAATTCGAAAAAAATAATTCTGAAAATGCGTAAAATACAATACTTTATAATTTGATTGAAATAT
>NW_006263353.1:1891962-1896365 GCF_000469605.1 Apis dorsata | reverse complement strand
AAAAAAAAAAAAAAAAAAAAAAGAATCGAGTAGGAGCGAGAAAGTTAAAAACCAGTCTCGAGAAAATTAAACTAACAAGGGACTGCGGATCCGCAAAAAAGCGACCAACATCAACCAGTGGATAAAATGGTAGAGAAAAACCAGTGAAAAACAAATGAAAACAAAAAAAAAAAGAAAATGGAGAAGAAAGTGCAAACACAGAGAAGCTAAGTAGAACGATATAATAAACTGTCAAACACGAAGAAAACGAGAGAAGAATCAAAATGGTTACTGCAAAAAAAAGATGGAAAAGAATAACACAATATACAATGTGTCCAAAATTAATTCATGAATATAAATTATAATAAAAAATAGTTTAATCTTTTTTTTTCGCGAAAAATAATAATAAATAATAAAACTGCATCAATAAGTACACAAAAAATTACATTATTTAATAAGTATCATTTTTATATATTTATATCCTCTCCATAAGAAAAGACTGCATGTTATTACTTATTACATCTTATTACTTAATAATAATAATTATTTATTTGTTACTTAATATTTATTATTATTCATTAATTATATCTTATATTCGAACCATTATGTTAATATAATTTTTCCATACAAAAAATTAGCAGATAATTTTTAATAATTTCCATTCACAAATTAAAATCTGTGCCCAGAAAGAAAGTTGCAGAATTTTTATTTCGCCTTTCCTCCTCTTTTTTCTTTCCTTTTTTTTTTCCAAGCGGAGGAGAAAGCTTGCATCCGTTCGAAAGGGTGTTGGGTCAACGTGAACCATGACATTTCCGGGCAAAACACGAGATTATTTGTAGAACACAAAGTAGAAACACATTCGCTAGTAATTTCATATCGGGGAAGCTGTTTCCGCGGTATGCAAATAAATTCTAATGTCTTCTCATGTGTATTATAACAAAGTCAGTGTGAATAATACTAGAGGGGGTGTTTGACCGTGAATACGCGTAAAAATTACGAAAGATTGCGTACGAAACGTTATCTGAGAATTTATTTCTCCTCGTTTAACAGGAATTGTCGTGGAATTCTTATATATTTTATTTTTTTTTAAGAACTTTTAAGATTAGTTATTTAGTTAATTTTAACGAATGACAAACAACGAGTTTAGAATAGGAGATTGAGGTATAAATTTACAGGTGTAGATATATGTGATAATTTTTATTAATTATTTATAATTATTTGTAATTAATGAATTTTTGTATCAAAGAGATATCTTGTATAAAAGGGATTTTTGAACGAATTTTGAAATAATTTTGATAAACGATAAGTTTTCTGTTAAACTATAAGAATTTGTTTTTTATTCTATTCTCATTTATTTATTTATGTTTATGTATTATATTATTTATGTATTATATATATTATTTATATATTATTATTTATTATTAAACATTGCTTTTTCTCTTTTTATTTAGATTTGATAAATAATATTCATTTAATAGCAATGTCTATTATTTGTCTATCCTAATTGGCCAAACCCAATTATAATCATCCCCAATATTCCAAAATTCCAAATAGTTTATCTTCAAACAATCTCATGGAGTTATATCCACGTTATTCCAATTATAATTGTAAGTAAACATTGTAATATAATATCTGCAAACATATTACTGTGTATGAGTGTTTATGGTTAATACATATATCTGATATGTGATATATGATGATAGCAAACGAGGAAACCATAATATTTTTGATTCATCATTTCTTATGGCTAATTAATCTATAATTAATCATAGATATTTAAAATATTTTTATCTAATTAAATAAATGATAATCATCTTTAAATTTTCAAATTCAAAAATGGTTAATTAAACAAAATAAAACAACAATCATCCACAAAATTCCAAATTTTTAAATTTCAATAATTTATATACAATTTTAAATTTGCATCAAGAAAAAGAATAATTCTACTTTAAATATAATAAAAACATCTTATAATATTATAAATTCCAAAGTATTTATGAACATCTGTTCATAATAATTAATGTCTTTTCATTTTAATTAAATGTCATAATAAATTAAAATTCTGAATATTAACATCAATGAATTATTTTAAATCTCACTGTAAAACCAAATTCTATATTCATATATCCATATATTTACATAATACCATAAAATTTAAAATTTAAAAATCTTTTCAATTAAACAAATCTTATAATAATGTTTTTAAAACTCCAAATATTTCAACAATTTATATATAATTTCATAATTAAGTTAACATTATTCGTATTATCATCTATCAAATAAAATTCCATAATTAGTTTAATTGATTGAATATCTATTTCCAAAATTCCAAATTTCTAAAGTTTTAATAATTAATTTAATTAACTATTTCATTCTACAGGAAAAATTCATTCTCTTGAAAATCTTCCTATGTAGAATGAACCAAAGCTCACATTATTCATCTCTAACATTTAAAGTTTCAAAGTTTCAATAATTTATCTACAATCCCATACATGGAACCCACATCATTATTCATTAAAAAACTTTCTATCCTAATTAATTACACCAACAATATCTATCTCGTTCAAAATTTCAAGCTCCAAAAATTCTACAATTTATCAGAAATCTTCATAATCTAATTAGCCAAATCCTCCATCCTTAAAATTCCCACAACAGAATCTATAAAAAGAATCTTTCCATCCATCAATGGACCAAGTTCCACATTATCCATTCTTGAAATTCCTAAGCTTCCTCAAAGGTTCTATAATTTATCCACAAATAATCATATCCACCGACCAAAAATTTCTCTCAACGATCCCACGTAAAGTATTCACCCCCAAATTCCAAACTTCCAACCACCTACCCGCAAACAATCCCACCATTGGATTAAACCAACGCCTTCCACGTGATTCCATGCTTGAATAATTCAAGTCATAACTTCCAAACGATTCTACTTATCGAAGATCGCTTCCGATGTTTCGTTGCAATGGAGAAAGAGGAAAGAATCCTCTCCCACGTCTGTACACGTGCAGCGACCTTTTGGGGGCGAAGTTAATAAATTAGGGAAAAAAATTGTTGGCAGAAGGTGTGAAATATATTTTTCTTTCGACAGCGAGTCATCAAGTCCCGCCTACGATTGGATCGTGACATTTGGCTGTAATGCATGATGAATAAAATTAGAATTGATTTTTTTCTTTCTTTGAAGTTGAATTGATGTTTGGTTTTTATTGCGCTTGTATGATACATGCCTTTGATAGAAATAGAAAAATAATAATGTAGACGTTTCTTCTTTGGAGGATTGATGATTCTAGAAATATTAAATACATTTCTGGATTTTCTTTTTAAATTTTTTGTAAACGATATATCGAATATCAAAAATCCAAAAGAACAAAAAGACGAATTTTTCGTTGTCTGATTAATTATAGAGAAATATATTGAGAATTTTGTAGAATTTTATGTTACAACAATTGATATAATTGATACAATTCGAATTTGTCTCGTTATTTCTTTTCTTCAGTAGCCTGTTTTTTTTTTTTTTTTTTGCTTTCATTTGCTTTCAAGTTTATCTTGCTATTAGTTTCCTTTGACTGAATTTTGGTCAACTGGAGAACTTGAGAAAGGGGGATTAAGTAAATTGATGAAATTTGGAGAAATCCAATGCAGTTTCTGAGCTGGTGAGATTGTTTCCAGTGCCTTGGAATAATTATGTTAATTAGGGATTGATACTTGATCCGATAAGTCAAATTATTTTATTGTAATAAAAAATTTAATTAAAAAATAGATATGATAATAATTATTGAATGATTTATTGTTATTGATTTTATTTTATTGATGAAAATAAAATTGTACATAATTGAAAAATAACTTTTGGATTGGTTAATTATTATTCAATTGAATAATATACAAGACAGATAATATTTTTTCAAAATTGTCACGATTTAATATAAATTAGCATTAAAATGACGTAGTACCAAATTAGTTAGCTATAGCTAAAATTGCTTTTGAAATTGCCTATGCATCTATTAATCACAAAATTATCATTAAAATCCATCCACATCCTTATTAATAATGATACCATTATATTAGAGTCATCTATATAACCATACTTGATACTTGAATTCGTAATATTAAAATTAAATTTATTCCATCTTCTCCAATGTATATATTTTAATTTTAATTTAAAAAATTTAAATAATAAATTTAAATCTCTTTTTATGCAAAATAATAAGCATATCAATTAATATTTAAATGAAAAAAAAAAATAAATATCTCATTTCATCTTATATAGAGGGAACAAGATATTTCAATGTATTTTGAACATATTTTGAAAATACATTATAAAATATTTAATAATTTTACATTCAATACTCTCCAATTTTATTTCTCTTATTAAAAATATATCCCATTCTCACTTCAATACAATTCATATTCAAGGATCACAAACT
>NW_006263353.1:1888453-1891891 GCF_000469605.1 Apis dorsata | reverse complement strand
AATTCAACGTAATACGTAATTTGACTTTTTTTTTTTTTTTATTGAGAAATATCTCGATATCCCATTTTGATCTCCATAATTCAACATATACATAATTCTCTTTTATGGCATTAGATGTACTATGTACACGCGTGAACGTGATCAGAGCGCTGTAAAAATGATTGAAAATTCCATGGGTGAGGAACTATCGTTTGGGACCGTCTCTAATTTACGAGAACGTCGGTACGGCATCCAGAGGAAAGAGTTTGCAGAACGTGTCTTTTGATCCACCTCGCCTCTCAAACGTGCACCGACTCCGTCTATTTCCTCTCCAATTTCCGTTTCCTTGTTTGTCGTTCGCCCGATGACGTTCGATAAATATTTTACGTGTTGTCGATACCGATTGTCTCGAGATCGAGGATCTTGGAGGCAAGATGGCGGACTAAGATCAAAAGCCTCGTTTCTTTTCCTTCGATTTTTACCTCGCATTTTTGAGTCTTGATACGAGTTAATCGGAATTTTTATTTTTTTTTTTTTTTTCGTTATATCGAATTTTTTTATTTTAAAATAGAGAATAAAGTGTATTAAATAGGTTAATTAAAATTTTATTTCAAGTCAATAAAAGTTGTGATAAAGTTGATAAAGGTGAAATAACAGATTGTATGATAATTTATAACAATTCCAATCATTTATACATAACATATAATGTTTGCAAACATTTCGTTTCATTCTAGAAAATGATTACTCTTCCTGTAAAAATTATAAATTTCTTAAAAACATAATAAATGAAATATATTTTTCGATTATGGATTAAAATTAATTTGCTCCAAGGAAAAAATATTCTCCTTCCAAAGGGGATACACAGGGGATACGGAACGAAGCTTTTCAAACAATTTTCCCATCCCCGTGCATAAATTGCAGCAGTTTTAATTTCAAGAAGAACGATAAAAAGAACGAAAAGACAATTGGCCGGCTTCCTTCTTTAATCCAATTTCATCGTTCAATAGACTCGAACAGTAAACAGATAAACTTCGGAGCTAATCTTCGTCATTTTTCGTTAAACTTTCATTTTCTCGATAGAAAACAATATATAACGATATGCAAAAATTATTACAATTAGTTAATTATTGAAAAACATATCTTTATAACTTTCAAACTTACGTTTCGTCTCTTCGTATAAATAATAAATATCATTAGAAAGATAGGAAAAGTTTTTTTAGAGAGAAATTCTTTTTTTTTACCTGAAGTTGCGTAAAAAGTTTAATCTGTTAAAATGGCGGATCGCCAGATGGCCAGAGGCCCGCTCTTTAAACCGTTCTTCGACACGCCACCCCTTTCTTGCACAGGGGATATCGTGCGAGAAGGGGTTGGCGAATCGAGGATGCTTAACACGCGACTTTGCAAGGCCGCTCCGTGGGAGGCCATTTTATAACCAATTAGTTTCCCTCTTTAAGAAACTGCCTACGGAAGTAGCACTCCACCGTCCTTCGACTCGGTCCAAGTGGCTAACCAGAATAGAAAATCATTGTTCCGCGATGACTTCGGGGCCAGCAGAGAGCCACGAACGAGGAGGAGTAGCGGTAGTGGTTGCAATGGCCGCCGTTTTATCGCGATTGATGATCGAAGATCGAGGAGGTTGGCAGATTTAATTAACTTCGTTTTCTATAAGCTGTTCCATTTTATTTTTATTTTCTTGCTAGGTTGAAATTGCTCGAAGATCCTTGTGAAATTTATATATATATATATTTGTTTCAGTGGAATGCAATATTTATTATTTGTTTTTTTTTTAATTAAATTAGATTACCTTTTGACGTGATTGGTCATGGTTATTATTATTTTATTATTAAATTAAACGATTTATTTTTGTGTTATAATTGCGTATGAAAGTTTTCTAATAAATAATTCCAAGGATAATTTTAGAAAATCCTCCAAAAATCATTTGGCGTGATATAGTTTGTAAAATGTATAGAGTTTGGAATAGAATGGAATAATGAACGAGGGTGAAATTACAAATTTGATGAGATAGGTTAAAAAATATCAGAAAATGAAATGAAATGAAGTATGGAAATGAGAAATACTTGAAACTGGTTTAATCCAATTATAATACAATTATGAATATAGGTTAGTGCTTGAGGATTGTAATGAAATTTACGGGAGATCGAAATTGTAGTAATTAAAGTTGAACGATTTTAGCCGAGGATCCTTAAAATGAAGAATTCGAATCAAATAATCGATAAAAAGAGTCGAATTCGATTTAATCTTTTTTTTCAGATTTCTGGCCATAGAAAAAATTAAAGGCCGACAGTCTTCTTGCCCGATCATCGCTGGATTATCCTGTTCAGGAAGCCGATTTTAATGAAAGCCTTCCTCGGTAAGTCCTTTCTACGATGTATTTGTTGGTGAACGTGGGTAAACTAGAATTGAAAATAGAAAGTTTTTCACTTTTTTGATAAAAAAAAAAAAATAAATAAAATAACAATATCTGGATGAAAATAATTTTCGATAAAAATAAAAGATTAATCAGAAATAATAAAATTAGCTTTAAAAGTATAATAATCCAATTAGGAATTTTAAAGTAGTTCCAAAAGTTTTAAATTATCTGTTGATGCATATTAAATACTTAAAAGTTGATTAACAATATTTTATGATCATTATATATGAAGAGAAAGAAAGTATTTGTTGTTGTTCTCGTGGCTAAATGGAAAGAATGTCCGCTTTTCATCCAGTTGGTCCCACGATCGAATCCCCAGATTACTAAAAATTTATTTTCTTCGATTTTTCCTCGTATATATTATTCTTTATCAGTGTCTTTCGTATGTCGTTAAAAAATATTTTCTTTAAAATTAAAAATCACCGTGGGAAAAAGATTTTCGAAAAATCAATCTGGAATTTTTCATTCTTCATATTTCTTTACTTATGTCTTCGCATATTTCATCAGAAATAAATTTTCGGGATAAAAAAACTTCCAAATTTATATATATATGTATCTCAACTTGTCTTTGAATTCTATCAAAGGACAATTTCTTCTTTAATCTTTAAAACATTTTAAGAAAATTCTTCGAATCATGATTTTTAATTCGCTAGTTCAACATGCGTGTAATGATTTCAAATATAACATACAAACAAATTTAAAGAAGCTTCTACGGAAAAATCGATCTTTAAGGGGGAAGAGAAAAAGTTGAGAGGGATTTATAAAATCTTCCCTTAATGTTTCATGTATATATAATCAAAAACGTACAATTTCTTCTTTCTTTCTCCATTTTTCTTGAATTTGTGCCGGTATCCAGGGAAATGTATTCTCGTTTCCAGCATCCTCTGAACTGCACAAGATAAAAACACGCATGGAACGCACGACGTGTGCTTCCATCTCTCTTTCTCATCATCTCTTTACGATTGATGATGGATAACCGAGATTTAGTTCTGAAACCATAATACAAAAGAAAACCCAGCAACCCAGAG
>NW_006263353.1:1886144-1888222 GCF_000469605.1 Apis dorsata | reverse complement strand
CAAAAAAAAAAAAAAAAAAAAAATAGCTCGTTTAATGAACTATATACATCCTTCTCTCTTCATCCTCCCTCTTCCTTCATCCTTCATTCCGTAATGCAACTGCGATTTCATCAGAAATGACTCGCAGTCTGATCAATGGCCGACTCGTATCACTTAATCCTTGCGTAATGGTCGCTGGGGAACCGAACATTCCCGCGTATTATGTAAAACGAAGGTAATCTATTAATTTGTACGGTATCATCGATGATCATCACGTGCATTGCGTTAAATTAGGGCGATTGGTTGGTGGATGGCGATGAAGTGTTAATTGAAAGTAACTAGGCGAGTAGAATTTTCAATGCGAACATTCTCTCGTGAGATAATCCCAGTCGAAATTATTCCAATCGGTATTTTACATTGTAAGTTTAAATCTTCTAAACAAGATAGTGTAGAAGAAAAATATACTATAAATAATATAAAATTGCCAATTTCAATTTGATAACTTTCACTTTAATAACATTAAAAATTACATAATTAACATGATAAAAGAATAATATCACCCATACTTCTATATTTAATACTCTCAACTAAATTCCAAAAAAAAAAATTTCCAAAATATTTTACATCGCAAATTCTCCTAGTATGATTATTTTATCATCGTATAATAATATTTTTAAGAAAGAAAAAAAAAAGAAGTAAATAAATTAAACGAAACGATCGAAGAAGAAATTAAAAAAAAAAAATCCATCATCGTGAAATCGTGAAGTGAATTTCACTCGATCGAATAAAACGAAATCTCTAAGGGCGAATCGGTGCAGGGTTTTAGGGGCCGTTGAAACGGTGTTAGAAAAACACGGGTTATTACGGGTCGGCGAGTCGAAACAATGGACGAGGGAGCCAGTGGAAACGGTTCGTACGTGTTCAGACGAATCCAGGCCAGGCACTGATAATCCGAAAAGGGATCTCTCAGCGATTTGTCTCTCGATCCTTCCTTCCCCTATCTTCCTTATTCCTTACCCAGTTCTTTCTCCGTCCCTCTCATTCTCTCTTTCCGACATCATCGATAACAGTAACGATTCGTTTGTCATCGCTATCGATATATGACGCGATGATTCATAATATTCTGTTTATATCGAATCATCCAATATTATATCCAAAGATCAAGTGATCAACGTTTGCTTTAGTAATTTTTTTTTGAACATATATATAATACAATTTTTCAATTTATCAAAGATGCATTATTTATATACCCGTAATTATAGAAAGTTAGAATAGAATAAAATTTGAAAAAAAAATTTTTACAAAACGCAAAAATTTATCTTTTTAATTCAATCATTATCGTATTAAAAGTGTATAGGATGCGTTGTTGAGGAAGTGACGAAAAAAAAAAGTCGATGAAAAGAAAAAAAGTTTCCCTCAAACTTTCGCAAGACTCAATGTGCGTTCAAGAATGCGAATTCATGAACGCATGTTCGAGTTCATCCACTTCCGGCGGGAATAAATATCTTCTCGATGATCCGAGCTCTGGGACGCATTAACCCCGCATGGAAAACGCCGACAAAAAGTGATACATCGTGATCCACTCGAAAAGTTTCGGCAAATGGCGACAACTTCCGGATGTAATCGGGATCAGGGCGCTTAGGCTTCGTTGGACTTCGATCCTCCGAGAAACCGTGGAATTATCCCTGAGATCGTGGAAAGTGGGGCGATAGTATGAATTATTGTGGAACCAAAGTCTTCCCGACTTTTCTTCGGTATATCCAAGCTATCTAAGCTTCCACTGTTCGAAATTTTTTTTGATTAAGGAATCGAATGATTATTTATATTGAAATTGTTAATAACGTTTATCGATCATATTTGCATATTTTATTCATCATCAATTTAATTGTAATCAAATTAATCAATTTTAAAATTCGTTTTTCGAACTCGAGGAAAGAACAGAGATATGATGATATGAAAAAGAAAGAGAGATTTTCAATTTCCATCTCATTATCTCAATTTCAATCATCAACAAATCGGGGAATCTTTGTTGGGAGATCCCACAATTCGTCGTGCACACACTCGTAATTTCGAATCGCGGTGGTCTCGCCTTCGACAGA
>NW_006263353.1:1884452-1885990 GCF_000469605.1 Apis dorsata | reverse complement strand
TCATCCGCCGATAATTAGCCTAATGACAAAATGAGGAGGAGGGGGGGAGGAGGAGAGGGACGGCAAACAAGAGGGCGAGAATTCGGCCGTTGCCTCGCGTTATTTCCGACGAATTACGACCATTTGATCGTACGCCTGGAAACGTTTACTCTCTCCCTCCCTCCCTCTGTTTCTCCCTTTGCGTGTCTACCAATATCCTGTGATTACAGACTCGCGGTTTTAAGATCAACTTAACTGAAATTCGAGCGAGTGTCGTTCAATTTATATCAACGAACGAATCGCTTTCATTTCCACGGTTTCAAAATTCGCTTGGATTTATAATCAATTAAACGATTATAAAAAAAGGAAAAACTTTTCACTCGATTAGGTTAAGCGATATCTCATTCAAATCTCTTAAAATAATAGAAAGAATTGATATATTGGTATACATATGTACATTAAATTAAATTAGATTAAGAAAATAAGGCACGTAATCAGGTTGGCGAGAATAATTTTATTTTACTTCGCTTTTTTTTTTTTTCTTTTTCTTTGTCCCCCTTCTCTCTACTTGGAACGAAGTTTCGCGTGCAATCCGCGGTTTTCGATTGTTCGACTTAGAATCGAATTACGCGATACGATCTCGGGGATTTTCACGCGAGTCAGGATACACGGAGTTGAAGAAGAGGAGGGGAGGGTTGGAAGAGTCTTCTTTCAGCCGTCCAGGGTATCCATTGTTTCCGGTACAAAAGGGGCCAACGGGTCGAACGGGTGGAGACGGCACGTCGAGGAGTCCATTGTTCCGCTTCAGGATCGCGCGAAAGACATCGCCTCTCAAAAATTCCACCTTCTCGAAGTCACTCTCCAGACCGGAGAGTGGATCGAACTTCGGGAGGAGGAATACTTCCACTTGCTTGCTCGCCTCGAATTTTCGTGTTTCTTGAGAATAAAAGTATCAATTATCGTTTATTTTTTGTTTTCCTTGCGCCGTAACGAGAAAATGGATAATTAATATTGTTGCTAGATTTTTGGAACGTTAAAAATTTTTATTGAATTTTTGGATTTATGATTTTTAATATTCTTTGGTTTCTAATTTTCTAGAGAAAGTTAAATAATTTTTGGATCAGGCACTTGATTGTGTGAATCAAATGTATATATTTTTCGAAATATTCGTGGAAAAAATATATTTTAATTCAGTGGAAAGTTATGTATGATGGTCATTAAGGTGACAAAAATAATTCGAAGAGATGGCAAAAAAGGTTAAATTGAAAAATTTCTATCTTTAAAAGTTATTAGAGTTAGATCGAATAATTAATATACTTAATACAATCCAAGGATCGAGAAATTACTCAAAGAGGGACGTCAAATTGGCTCACATCCTTTTAATCAGAGTAACGTAACGTATCCTATCCACTCTAACACAAAATATCCAAATCCCATTATCACCATTTAATCCTCCATACCAAACCACTTCTATCCTTTAATCTCTTTCAATTTGCAATTATTAACTAAAATCTCCCCGAACTTTTAATCTCATCAATCTCATGACGAACGACTTCCAG
>NW_006263353.1:1872005-1883952 GCF_000469605.1 Apis dorsata | reverse complement strand
AAAAAAAAAAAAAAAAAAAGAATCTCTATCAAAAATTTTCCAATTTTCCAGCCCAGAAGGCCTCGAATCATCAAGAGAGAGAGGGAAAGAGAGAATTGTCCCAACAAACCAACACGTCAAACCAAATAAAATTCGTTTCGATTCACTTTTGACCGATGATCCGTGCTTATTACTTCCGGTTACCAGTTCCGCCCGTCTATCATTAATCGTTCATTGAAAGATTCAATTCCTACATTTTGATTATCTGATTAATATCCTAATTGATTGGATCAAATGGATATTTCTCCATAAATAATAATATATAAAATATCTATTTTTCAAATTCTATTTTGTAATGCACAAAATTTCTTTTATTCTAAAATTTCTAAAGAAAAAACAAAGATTTTTCCAACTTCATTATTCTAATCTAAAAAATCTCTTGATACTCGAAAACAAAGCTTCAAAAATGCAAGATCTCTAAAACTCTCTGATATTTCCATCCTCTATAAATTTTATTATCCATCCTGGCGAGGATTTTCATCGAGCCGTGACGGGCGAACAATTTTTCCGAATTGGCAAAGCTTCGGCCAATGGTTTAATCAAATCGAGCCGCCATTACGTTTCGTTATCCAGCGGCTGGCATAATGCAAATGGCGGAAAAATCGACAACACTAACGAACCGAACATACACATCCTCTTTTTCAGATTCAAGATTCTGGTATCAATGATAAATACATTCATAGATGGGATCATTTTCGACCCATACCAAATTCTTCCATTATATATGTATTGTAAAAATGTGAGAATTGCGTGTGTCGAAGGAATTGTTTAGAAAATGTACAATTGTGTATATTGTATGAATTGTATGTAAATGTACAATTGTATTATACATTTATAGGTATGTGGTGGTTTATTGGAATATTATTGTCAAAGTTTATGATTAGTGTGGTAGTTTGGAGATGAGTTAAGATATATTATAATAATAGATATATAATAGTAGAAGAGTTATAAATTAATGTGTATATTATGGTGCCTTAAAATCTGGGAATAGAGATGAGAGAATTATTATTGGAAGGAACATGTTTGGATTAGAATAGATTTAAAGTAGATGAAGAAAATAAGATAATTTAGAATATTGAAACATGTGGATATCTATGAGATTTTTATAAATAAAAGAAGAAAGATGGAAGAAATTTTTCAAACTGGAACATTTTCATCAGAATAGACTCACAATAAGTGAAAGCAATTTAAAGCTTTTAAATTTAGGAACTTTCTAAGATTTATAAATCTCAGAATATGTAAATATCTGTTGAGAATGTTTGTAATAAAATAACAAGATAATAAGAATCTTGAGATCCTTATGAATCATTATCTTTGATCATTATGAACAATATAATCCAATCAAAACTTGCAAAGGAAAAGTTCTAAGTTTATAAATCTTAAAAACAACTCTATGAACATACAAAGACAACGAGAGATCTTCATACAAAACTTGGGATTTCAAATTCAAATTTGCCAACTTAAGGAACAAAAAAAAAATGCAAATATTATCACAACTAACACCAGATCCATTTCCAATAAATATTCCATTTACTTCATCAATTTGCACATGGTGTACAACCTAAAAAAAAAAAAAAAAAAAAAAAAACAAAATCTTCTTCCCAACCAACAATTCTCACAGCCAATCAAAGAATCGTCGTCTCGGCTAATTAAACTATCCTGCCCTCAATCCCTCTTTTTCTCCCCTCACGACGCGTGGTCCACGGGACAGAGAGATGAACATGACCACTGAATGTCAACGAGGCTTATTAAAGTCAATATCGAGACCGCTGCGGATTGCGTTTGTCGCGTGCTCTAACGTGGACACGTGTGCCGAATCGAGAGAAAAGGAGGCAGCGTTTTTTTTTTTTTTTTCGTTAATTAAATAGGAAACGCACGACCATCGACACAAGGGAGAATTTCCAGAGCTCGTGGAAATCTGGTTTTTTCGTCTATTTTCTTCCTTTTCTCTCTCTCTCTCTTTCTCTTTCTCTCTCTCTTCATTTTATTTTTACACGTCGCATCGAATACGACGTTGGACGAAGCGTGGATGAAATAGGATGAATGGAGAACTGAAAATGTCTCTGTCTATGCGAATATGCTTGATACATTTTCTTTTTTTTTTCTTTTTTTTTTTTTTTTAATAGATTAGATGAAGGATTTTGCCAAATGAAATATCTTTTTGATAATAATTTCGAATATTTTTGTTCCTTTTGTAATTTAATTCTTTTTCTGATGAAAAAGACTTAAGATTATTATTAATTCTGAGATGATATCGTTCATTGAAATGAATTAAATTTTTGAATTGTTTATTAATAAATCGTGATTGTAGTTTGGTTTTTTTACTTGCTGGGGTTTTTTTTTGTTTATTTAGCAAAGGTGATTTTTATTCAAAGTTGTTGAAACGCTCGATTTTTTGAAATAGTTTTCAACTGTTCTCTTCATTCTGGAAATTTAAAAGCAACAGAAAAGCATTTTATCCGAATTTTGACGAATTTCTTTTCTTTTTAAATTTTTTCAAAGGAAGATTTTATTAAAACCAGAGTTAATCTTTCACCGAATGTATATAACTTTAAAACTGAATAATTTACAAAAATTTTAATAAAATTTTGATTCTAATTTATAAATTTTCACAAATAAGAATGGAGATATTTTTACGAATTTAAAATAAAATAAATTAAAATATTTATTTCTAAGAAAGGAAATTTTAAAATATTTATAAACTCAACCACAATTATTCGAGAGGAAATGCTTACTATTTCCTTAAATAAATAAATAAATAAATAAATAAAATAAAATAGAATTTATAAAAAATATTAGAATCATGCGTTTCTTTATTATGGAGGCCTAGCAAGTCAAAAGTCATCATCTTCTCGCGCCATCTGCGAAGCAACAGACTGAATTGCGGCTCGAAAGTTCGTTCCGATAACTTCATTTCTCATTCTTCGTCTCCTTTCTTTTTCTCATTCCTCGGCGAAGAACTCGCGGAACCGACTAACACGTAATTTTCTATCCACCGACATCCATTTCTTTTCGTTTCATCTGAATCCTCAGAGAAGCTTCCGTTTCTCTCGCGATATTCAATTTATTCTTCAACCATCATCAGACTTCCATTAAATTTAATTAATGTAATCGGCTGACGAGTGGAAATTAATTAAATTAACGGTTGATTAAATTGATCGAAGATGTTCTTTTCTTGAAATAGTCGATGAGATGATAATTTTCTTTTTTTCTTTTTTCATCGATTTCGATTAATTAGAAAATTGGAGAAATAAGTTTGATGAATTTTTGGAATGTGTTTAAAAGATAAGGCTTGTTTTACATATAGATCGAATTTTGATTATTTGGAAGAAGATTTGAGATTTTTTCAAAGGATTTTCTTAAAAACTTTTGAGATCGTGAAAAGATATGCTTGCTGGGTTTTTATTTAATTTTTTGAAGATTGTTTGTTTATTAATAAATATTTTATTATTTTATGGTCAGAGGATTACAATTTTTAAATAAATTTATACCAAACTTATATCTACAGAATCCTAATCTAATCGTTTATAACTTAATCATCATAACACATCCACTTTTTTTTTCTCTCACTTTCTTTCACTCATTTCAAATTAAGCAGATGTTTCTATTCCATCCTTATCTCAAACGTCTCTCCTTCGTTCCACGTTCCAAAACGAAATTCGCATCATGAATCCAATCAATCATTGAAAAGATTGACGTTACACAGGAATGAAAGGATACCTGTAGCAGGATCGTGACTATCATTCGTTAGTGAGGATCGCTTCCGCCAGATGGCGCGTGAACGCGTAATTATGGCGGCACACGTATGAGAAACGCGTGCACGCAATCACTGGACGCCTATTGCCGTTTGGTCATTGACAAATATTGACATTCGAGGGACGTTCCGTGTTAGGACCACGTACCGGCTATCTCGAGTCAATTGGGTTAATTGAATTGCGCCATGCCGCGGCCACGCTGAAAACGCACCCGGAATCCAATCCACAAATTGTCGTTTGCGCGCCATTCATTCTTCCTGTGCGGAAGAAATTTTACTCGTCGAAGATTTTTGGTTCGTTTCTTCGTTAAAATTTTTTTCTTCGCGAATTTTTCTTACAATCGACTGAAATTTTATGGATAATAATTGAATGGAAATTGTTGAAATGAAGGAACAAGGAAAAATTTGTGAAATATTTGAACGGAATTTTGTTACTTAACCTCTTCTTCAACGATCATTAACGAATATTTAATTTATTTTTTATTAATTCAATACTTGATTTTATTTAATATAAATACAGATTTAATAACAATTTTCATAAAGAAGATGTGCAAATAAAAATTTTAACGTACAGAATATATTGCTAACATTCGAATATATTCCGAGAAGCGTTCTGAACCGAAAATTGAAGAACGAAAGTTGATGGAACGTAGAAATGGTATCGAACGATTTCTGTCAATTTTGACAAAGAGTTATGTCACTCTTATATTAGATACCAAATATATCCGGAAGGTTGGCGCCGCGCATATTATGATGCGTCTTGAGATATTAATTTCGATATTGGATGCAGACAATTTGAGAAATCCTCCATAAATTTGATCTTCGAATTTTGAATCTTTTATTGTTTAATTTATTTATCGATGCAATGATTATATTATATTAAGTAATAAATAGAAAAATTTTACAGAAGTTTATAGAAAAATTTAAAGAAAAATTTCTTTAATTGAATTCACAGGATGATTATAAATGAAAAAAATTAGAATTGTGAATTAATGAATACGTCATATGTCTGTACAAAAAAGCTTTTAAAGATAATTAAAAAAATAGATAAAATTATCAGGTATAGAATTCTATGTATGGAAAAGTTTAAATCATCTCTTTTTTCCTTTGTCTTTTTTTCTGTCTTATAGAAAAGTTGAAAATTTAAAAATAATTAAAGAAATGAAAAAAAAACTTGTTACTTTATTTAGAAACTAATTAAATTATATTTTTTAAACGAGATATAAAAAGAGAGTATAAAATAATGAACGTTTCACAGCAAGTATTTGAGTATATTACAACCTACGTTTTATCAGTTACAAATTAATCTGTATGAATATTTTTGGAATACGAATTTTTTTTATCGTTGTTTCAGAATATTGTTTTTGAAATATTAATTCAGTTTATTGAAAATTTCCACACGTTTTTTTGTTCCGTATATAAACGAATACCGATTGAATAAAACTTGAATTGAATTTTTGGTACATCATTGTTTCAACCTCTCGTTCTTTTACAATGTTGATATAATGTTAATTGTATAGGCTATTGAAAATACAACGTGTTATTTACAAATTTTTCGACAAAAATTTATCGTAAAACTCATTTTTTTTTTTTTACAATTAGTTTAAATTTTTTTCATTTACGATTTGTTCTTTTAAATTTAATCCTTTATTTATATTATTTGTCATAAAACATACATTTCTCTTCATACACAGAAAAATCTTCCACAATAAATATTCAAACGAATTTTCATTCGAATTGTTATAAAAGAAAATTTATTTCCAACATCGATTCGATAATTTTTTTCTCCTAACTAAATTTCCGAATTTTTTCGAAATGAAAGGGACGCCATCATTGAAGGAAGTAAGGAAGAAATCTTCGTTGTGACATCCTTGTAATATCCTTGCATTGTAACTTCCACGCAGACGTTCCACAGTTAATAATACCTTGTTAAGTGGTTGGCCTTGTTCACTGCACTTAAGTCGTGCATAGTGTATGCGAGAGCAATGTACAGCCTCGAAATTACCACCTTGATTTACGTCGATATTATCGTCCACGTGGATACGAAGGTTTTAAGATCGGCCAGCATGTAATCGAAACGAAAAGAAACCCCTCTAATTGCCCAAGGGTTTCTTTAAGAGAAAAATGATATATTTTATTTACAATTGAATTAAATTGATTAATATATCTTCTTAAATTCAATAATTAAATTTTCTGACAAAAAGATGAAGAAGAGTTAAATATATATTCACTATATCTGTGTAAACGTGAGAAATTGAATATTTTGTGCTCAAATTTTCTTAATAATAATTTTAATTGTTCCTTACAAGTTCAACTCGTCTCGCCAATGATTCACCCCCTACGTACATTCCATCCCTCTTTTCAACCCCCTTTCCATCGAAGGAAATAGGAATTTTTAAAATTGCAGAGGAAGCACACGCGTACTTACGTCTTTTGTCCAAGGGGTTGTTTGCCTTTAATCGTTTACACTTGAATTATTCCTCGCTGGAAGATCGTCGAGGCTCGTCTCCTTTGGCTTCAAACACAAACGAAACACGACGAGAATCTTTTCGACCACTCGAAAATCTTGAAGGGATACTTCATCTTTTCTTCCCTTGCGACAGAAAATCCTCTCGAGAGTCAAATATTTGAATGTAGCGATTGGAAAAATAAGACGAGAATACTAGGTGTAAGATACAGATGAAATACAGATTAAAAATAGGGGAAGAATAAAGTTATCAGAACGTTTTCAATGATCAGATTTTGTTCAATTTATTTTTAATAATTGAAAGCATTATTAATTCTCTATGTAACAACTTCTTTTTCTAAATTTTTTCTCCTTTTTTAAATAATCCATTTATTCAAACGAATTCGTATTATTTAAAAAAATACAACAAAAGTTTAATCTTTTTTAATCGACTACTTGAAAAACATACAACACGATATCGATCCCATTCGAAATAATTAAAATTACTTTCCTAGTATACAAAGACTATGTATTTTCGTTCGAATTATCATACCCAACGGCTATACACCGATGTGAACTATACTATACGTGAACTTATTCTCGACACGGAATACAAGACGTAATACTGTGGCCTCGCCTTTAAATAGACGAAGACAGAGAGAAATAGAGAGAGAGAGTAGTCATCTAATGAAACCGAAATTATCGAAGCTTGTTTGATTCAGACGGCGTGTTAACTGGTTGCCGGAAGGTTCATATCGACATCGTAACCCCCTTTTCCTGTTTGAAGTTTCATTTCTTCGGAAACGAAGCTGATTGATCGATTCTTGGATAAACTTCGATCAATTTTTGAGACGAATAACAAATGAATCGTGCAATTGTGTATTGTAAATTTATTTTTATTTATTTATAAATATTCTTTCTTTTCTTTTTCCTACACTTTATCGCGTTATCTTCAATATTCACCTTGAAACCGGGCCAATTAACATTAATTAACTCGATTTTCCGACTCGAAAGGGAGAAGCTCGCCGAGGAATTTCTCCTTTCGACCGGAATAAGGAATAAAATGTTTGCTATCCGTCCAGGAAAGAGTAACTCGCCGGCTTAATAACGAACAACGTGGCCGATTAATGGAAGGTTGGCCGAGCCTTTGCAACTTCGTTTTGCCCCTTGTTCCGCCGCCATTGTTACCCCGTTACCCCATTATAAAGCCTGCCCGTGAAGAATAACCGCGATTCCTTTCAGGAAGAGAACTCAATTGCTTCTGCTGTTTCAGACAGAAGTCGTGCAATTAGTCAGGTGAATAGTGATTAGGTTGCCTGATCGCTGGGGATTGGGGATTTTTTTTCAAAGAATTGAAACGTGAAGGAATTGGAAAGAGATCTTTAGATTTGTGTAATTTGTATAATTTTGGAATTGATTTTGAGATTGATGGAAGAGTTGGTGGTTTATATTGTAATTAGATGGAAAATTGGAATTTTGAATTAAGAAAGAAATTTTAAATTAAAGTGGAATTTATTTTGTGGAATCAGATTGGAAGAATTGAAGATAGGATTGAAGAAAGATTGAAGAAGAAGAAGATTATAAATATTGATTTTTAGAATTGGATTGGGGATTATATTTTCTGAGCTGATTAAAAATTATGATTAGTACAAAAAAGTTTTATAGTTATAGGTGAATTGAAGGATAAGATGGATTAAAAGAAAAAGACGATAATTGAAAGTACAAATGTTGTACGATAATGGAAAATAATATAACATAAATTCCACGTTAAATAACGTATAATTTCCCCACGAGATTATAAAGCTAACTTCGTAGAAGTTATAATAGATATACCATTACAGTATAGTGTTACAAAGATGATTGCTGTATATGGAAATATAATACTATAATACTAAACAATTAATATAATAATATACAGTAGATTCTCTTTATCCCCTGTGGAATCTCTGACTGGATAAACGAATGGCTAATTAATTCGATTTTGTATTTATAGTTTGTATTAAATAAAATATAAAATTTTCTACATATATATATAGAATCTAAATTTAGAATATTATGATATTAAAATAATAATTAATACACTATCAATTCTCATGGTAATTGTTGATCAGTTAAAGTGAGATTATATAAGTGAGAATCTATTATATATAAAAGTTATATTACCTCACTATTTTTGATCTAAATTGATTGTGCAAGATCAATTTTTAATTTATTAAAGTTTGAATTTACAAATATATATATATATATATTTTTCAATATGTATAACTATTCATTATTGCACTTTATTTCATAATATTTGAAAACAATCTTCCTTTTATCTACTGTTCAAGTCAAACATGCTCCCTTTCCAAAATTGTATAATTTTTAAAATAGATTTTAATATTATTTTCAAACTGTTGTTAACTTTCAAACTGATAAAAGTGAAAAACGAAAAAGAGATATGAAGAATGACGATATTTCAAGAATGTAGATTCACGTGGGATGTGATTGCGGGGGTGGATTGCAACACATGGAAGGTTAAAAAAGAAGAGAAAGGGTGCAGAGTAAATGGAGAATAAAAAAAATGGGGGAGGAGGGTGGAAATGAAATGATGGAAGGAGAAATAAATAGAGATAGGATGTGGTAGTAGATGAAATTGTTGGAATCGAGCAATAATAACGTGTCACATTTCAAAAACGAGGGGGTTGGCTCTTAGTAATTGAGATAATTAAACGTGAATCTTTGTTTCACTTACTTTTTTTCTTAATTATGTTATACAAACATATATTCTAGAAAAAAATGTTTAGTAATTAATATGGGTAGTTAACAATATTTTAAAAAAGGAAAAATTGTAATTGAATTGATGTACTTTAACGTGGTATTTTTATTTTGTTACTTTTTTTTATTAATAAAAATTAAAATAATAATTAAAACAGAAATTAATAATTATTAAATTAAAAATAATCAAAATTAAATTAATTAAAGATATCTAAATACATATTCTAAATAAGAAGAAATTTTAAGAAAGAAAATATTTAATAATTAGGTACAAATAATATTATTTTAAAAATAAAAAGAAATGAGTTGATAATTGATTGATTAATTAAGTGTTTGATTTTAATTGAGGATAATAATATAAAAGGATTGATATTAAATTGATAACTAAATATGAATTTTTCTTTTTTAATATTAAAGAAAATTGACTATAATTAGAATATTTAAAAAAATGTGATATATGTTATGCTAATACTTTTTGTGATTCAAAAAAAAAATCATAAATTTAGGAATATTTGTAACATGTAGAATTTGTAAAATCAAAATCTGAAGATAAGCAAATATTCTCAGCTAATAAAAAATTAATTGATAGAAAATTTAATCAAGAAACCTCAAATATCTCTTAAATCCTTGTAAATTCATTCTCAGCATATCTTCTTTCTTACAATCAGTATTCTCATTATTGCCATTATTCTCAGTATTGCCATTATCATTATTCTAATGCTTCCTATGTTTTAGTCAATATCAAGATTCAAAATTCAGACAAAAGAAACAAAGATAGAACACAATAAACAGAATAAGAAGAGTTTCAAAATATTGAACCTCGTGATAAAGAATGATAATGAAATATACAATTTTTAATATTGTAAATTTTTAATATTGTAAATCAAAATATATCTCATTAGTTTTTAATATCTCATTAGTATTTAAAGAATTCTTTATGAATTTATTTAATTATTAAAAGCATAAAGTATTATATTAACATTACTTATATAATTAAAATAATTTATAAAATTTTCCTTTAATTTCGTTAAATTTTGTAATTATTGCAAGTACATTAAAAGATTAATGAAAACTATTAGAAGATATATTTTTCAAAAAATGTTATGAAAAGAGAGAAAATTGTAATATTTTACTAAAGAAAAACTTATAACTTATTTATAATTTTTTAAGAATAATTAAAAGTCAATTTCTATTTACTAATTTTTTAATTTTGTTTTACATTAATGTTTAAGTCTTTATTTAAGTGAAGAAATTATTAATTTCATGAATAAGAAAGAAATAAAATCAAACTATTTCTGCAGTAAGAATTTGAGCTCTGGTTGAAACTTTTCTTCAGATAGTAAATCTTCTTAAGATCCTGTCAACATTACTTCAAAAGTTTTACTACAACCTAAACAAACTCAACTTCCTGTAACAACCATTTCAAATTTATTTTCTTCCAATTTTCTAAAAATTTGCTCACATCCACAAAATTAGTTTTTCATTTAAATCAATATACATTAAAAATTGGTATTTATTTTTAAATTTTTATTAAGTGTAAAAAGCATGTATTATAATCAGAATGATATACAAAATTCAAATAAAGTCAAACTATCTACAACAAGCATTTAAATTCTTCCTTAAATATAATTATGAATTTTATTAATGTTTATAACTTTATGACAAATTAATGTTTATAACATTATGGAATTAGTGGATTGTTTGCAATTTAAATGTAATATAATATCCATTTACAAAATAAATATTGTATTAATGATACATATTATATAATAATATAATTACTATAATTATTTTGTTTTATCACACAGATCGGATAATTGATTTAGTGATAAAATAAAATAATTACAAGTTGTAAAGAATTTATGAAGCAATAAAACATTTTATAGCTTTTTTTTTAAAATCGACTTTATCATGTCATAATATTACTTAATTATATACAACTTTGATAATTATGAAGAATAAAATAATCGTATATAAATTCACTTAATCGCAATATCATAATTAAATCTTGTTCTGTTAAAAATAAATGAATATCCAAATTTGATCGTTTTGTAACAATATGATGCATGAACATCATGTAGTAATAATATTTTATGACATACAGTATAACAGTAATGAAGATTAAAATAACGTCAGCTTGTTTTATATTAAATTGCGTCAAATATATAATTAGTTACATAATAAATTATCAAAGGATTTTCATCCTTTCATAATCGAATAAAATATATAAGAATATATAAATTTTATTTTATTAAAAATTATAATTTTAACAAAGAAATTTATTATCAAAAGAATTTTTTAAACCTTGAATTATAATTTATAATTAATTACAATATAAGTAGCATTAAAATATTCTTCGCATAAGATATTGAAATCTATTTTTAATAAGCATTTAATTTCAAACTACGAGGTCTAATGGTTCAAAAATAATATGCGATATATCTATAGTAAAATATTCTGTCTTAAAAATAAAGTATAAAATAAAGTATAATATATCACAATCACTCTTAAGAATATTCAAATACAGCAATAAGTTTCTATTATGCTCACTCTACGTTTTATATCTAAAATAAATATATATAAATTAATATAATTAATTCAAATACATAATTATACAAAAATAAAAGATTTCTCAACAAAGAATTCGAATGAAAATAATAACATAATAAAATTTCAATTCTAAAAGGAATAAAATAATATCAACAATCCTTCTCTAAAACCTTCCAAAAATTTCAAGGCATCAAAACAAATTCAAACGGAGCCCACCTCTCTAAGAAAAGGGACAAAAAATGATGAATCCGGCGAACAAAAAAGAAGGACGGAACGAGCGGCGGTGCCGGCAGCGGGAGGGAGAGGATATGCGAATTTCTGTGGTGCATGCGCGTGCAGTGGCACCGTGCTCCCGGATCCTCAGTGCGCTCCTCACCCGCGGCGCGTCCACGACGATTCTC
>NW_006263353.1:1866053-1871843 GCF_000469605.1 Apis dorsata | reverse complement strand
GACTCTGGCCGATCGCGACTCCCTCCTCGTACCGCTCTGCTTACCGATCGCGCGGCAAAGTGCCGCGCATTACGTAGAAAATCGAGCCAATTCGAATTTTTCCTCCACGCCTCGGTTGATCCGGGTATGTGCAGAAGAACATGTGTTATCTCGCCTGTGGATCTCATGGTGAGGGAGAGATATTGAAGTTGAAATAATAGATCGATTTTTCGAGATCGATCGAGAAGAAGATTTTTTTTTTCTTTCTTTTCTTTTTATTCGTGTTTGACGAAATTTGGAAGATTCCAAGAGTCGTAGTGTTTGGGATTGTTTTTTTCTTTTTTTCTTTTTGTGGAAACGATCTCGAGTGAATACAACGAGATGAAATTGTATCTTTTATTTTGAGTGTGGAAGAATTTTGAATTTGGAAGAATCGTGGTGAGTGGATGGTTTGGTTATGGTGGTTGGGAGTGTTTGGGTTTGAGTGGGATTTTTGTTTTTTTTTTTTTTTTTAATAATTTGAGATGTTTAAGGTAAGTAAGGATTTTTGAGCGAATACAATAAAGAATACAATAAGGAATTTTTTGTTTTAAGTTTTAGAAATTTTGGATTTGGAAATATAATGATTGTGATGTATATAAGTTTGTTTTTTGGAAATAACTTGATTTAAGGTAAAAAGAATTGTTGGGTGAATGCAATAAGATGGAATTGTGTTTTAATTTTGAATTTTTGATGTAATTTTATTTTAAAAATAAAGAGGGTTTTTAAGTCAATATAGTAAGAATAAGTCATATGATATGTATTCAAATTATTTTAATTATTTTAATTATTCGAAAAATTACAACAATTTAATTTTATTTCTTTGTTAATATTAATAGGATGTATTTTAATCTCATCTCATTTAAAATTCGTTTGATTTTATGAAAATGTAAAATTCGCTTTCTTCGAATTATTAAGCAGATCTAATGGATAGATAATATATTAGAGAATCTAAATCTCTTTTTATAACGATAAATATACTTTAGTTTCTTTTATAATTAAATCGATGAAGTTTATGAATGAGATTTTGAAATTATTACGTAATATATTACGTATATTTATTAATATATTTAGTAAAATGAAAAGATTAATTAATTTTAATTCTACAATCATAACGGTTGAATGGTTAAATCTGATCCAATTTTCAGCTCAAACTTCATTATCATCGAGAATAAACACGTGTATACGTCAGAAATATGATGGTTAAGTGCAATTAGATTATCAGCTTAAATTTCTCTATTCTTTCGTTTTATCGTATGAATATGATAATATCTGTAACAAAAATTTGATGACTATTAACTTATCTTTTTATTCATCGTGAAATAAATTTATATATATAATAGAATCTTCGTTATAGGAACACCCGTTATATAAATTTTATTATATAACCGTTCTATTATATAAATAGTGTATTTTCTATTACAGAATGTAATATGCACATTATATTTATTTTTTTTCTGCATGACGAATGATGTATTATTTATTTTAGAAACGAAATTTGAATGATTTGAGACGTAAAAGCAATCTAACCTTGCAAATTTGATGTCATATAATTTTTTTTTTTTACCATATTTTTATTAAACTATATCATATATATTCGTAATATGAAGTACATTTTGTTTAAAGTATTAAATAAAATCATGTGAAAAAAATTATGCTTGTCCCACGTGAAATTGTTCTTACGTGAATACCTTTATCCCTCAATTAGTTCGTGTAACGAAGTTTCTATTGTACAATGTGTCTAGATTTGTTTAAAGAAGATGTAAATTTGCATAGTTACGTTGCAAGCGACACAAATTCGATTTTTCAACTTCTCCAAAATGCAAATATTCTCAAATAGTACAAATACAAACACCTACAATATCTGTATCTAAAACTTCTCTAATTAACACTGATTTTCTGGAGCAAACTATTATTAGAAAATGAATACCAAGTTAATTGGACAGATACAGAGAAAGAGGGAACTAAAGCAACTAACTACTTGTAGAAATTTATGTATCATTAACTCAGGTCAAATTGGTATCTCGGTTGAAATTATGGTTATTTTCCAGATGTACAGTAATTATAGACCTTTGGAATTATTTATTTTATATGAATTTAAATCTGTCTAATTTGTTGTATGATTCGTATTTTTAATGTTTTAATGTCTTAGTCATTTTATAATCATAAAACGTTTGTATGAGATGTATTGCTTTATTTAAAATATTTATTATCTTATCATCTTCAATGATTTGATTGAATTTATTTAAAGAACATTGAAATTCTACATTTTATAACATATCAATATCCAAGAAATATTGGAATTATTTTCCTCTATAAATTCATTCAAACACAAATATCAACTTTAATAATTTTATATCAAAATAACAAGCAAACTTGTTAAAATGATAGATTTCTTTTTTTAGATTTATTTATTTTATTTATATCTAATTTTTTTAAGAATTAATTTGTTAAAATTCTAAAAAAAAATTAAGATTATTCATAAAATAAATATCTCCATTCATTATCTAGTAAAATTATTATTTTATAATCTAATTGTTAAATAATTCCTGATAATTTGATACATTAATTTAAAAATAATGAGTAACTATTTAAAAAATATCTACAATAATAATACAAAATATTCAAAACTAAAGTTTCAATGCAAATGCAATTGAAAATACGATAAAAAAAATCAATTAAAATAACTTCTTGCCATTTTTAAAACAAATTATGTTTATTAAAGCATATTATCTCCAAAACGAGATTCATTATGCATGTTTATTGTATTCATACAATTGCCTCTTTCACGAGAACTCGTTTTATCTTTTTTTCACGTCAATGTCTCGAAATTAATTAGTATCTCTGACAGAGCTTTACATGATTGATTTTATCGTTAAATTCTTGATGGAAAAAACACCATATTTTAATTAACAAACTGCAATTGAAAAGATTTTCAAAATTTTATTAAACGCTTACTTCCGCTTCTCAGTTTCTCGTGTCAAAATCTCCATTATTATTCATTTGTTCTGTTTAATTTCGAATTCTTTGAGTATATATCAATTTGATGATTTGATCGAATTTAATTATCACTTAATTCTTTAAGTAATATATTTATCATTACAAAAATTCAAAAAATTGTAATAATTTCTAAAATCTAACATAACCTTAACATTCTCTAAAATATCCTCTAAGCAATTTAAAATATAATTTTATTTTAAAGCTTCGAGATCAAAAAATTCAAACCAAATCATTATTTCGAAATTTCATTCTCAAGTTTTTTCCGCCACAAAATCCAATCAACCCTTAAAAAAAAAAAAGAAAAAAAAAAATCTTCATCTAGGACCACAGTGCAACGCGTGACATTTTTCCAAACGTTTCCCTCGAAAGATCGTTAGTGTAATAAAAGATCTTGGAATCCTCGAAAATTTCATCAATCAATCCTTTTTTTCGAATAATTACGCGGAACAAAGTAAAATGGACGCGTGATTCGTGGCCATTAATGTCCACGTTATTATTGTTACTTTATTACCGATCGAACCGTTATCGTGAAACGATCATCGTTGATCGTGCACATTCGAGACAGTGAGAAATATAATTAAAGACAGACATTTATTGAACAAGGGGCGATACTTAACTCGTTGTCATCTTTTCACGTTGAATTATTCATTCTGCAAATGTTTTCTCTTCTTTATCGGCCGATATTTGATTGTTCGATTCCTTTCTTCGTATTCTCGCTTATCTTTTTTATTTTATTTTGCCTTTTTGTTTGAACAGCTCGAGGGATTTGGCGTTGAAATCAGTTTCACTCTTAGTTTCCGGTTAAAAGGTGAACAATGATAGTTGCTTTTGGATTAATGGTTTTTGTGATGCCCTTAAAAGTGAAATGTGAATATTGTAGAATATTTTCGATAGCAATCTTTGTTTTTAATGTTATAAAGTAGAATGGAGAAATGTTAATATGTTATATTATATAAACATGAATTATAGTATATTAATATTAATATATTGTTTATTATTTTAAAATTAATAGTATCTTATTTGACGTTGATATAAGTTTCACTATTATTGAAATGAGAATATTAGAAAAATTTGAAGATTTTATTATTATCATTTTGAATGTAGAATGTAATTAAAAGATATATCGCAATAAATAATGTTTTATTTGATTTATCAATAGTAAAAATATGAATAATAGAGGAATATTAAAAAATTCGTGAAAATTTTTTAATGTTGATGGAATACAATAAAATATTATTTTTCATATATTATCTTATAGAAGTGTTTCATTTGATCTGTCAATAATGAAAATGCAAATGATAAAAAAATATTGAAAAATTTTAGGATAAAAGAGAAATCATTTGATATACGATTGTCCAACTAAAATTAAATTTCCTACAATTTCTTGAATTTTAACAATTTAAAATAAATAATTAATAAGAAAATATTAATAATAAAAAGATATCGTTAAATTCGAGAAGAATTTTATATACGATTATTAAATATGAAATTAAATTTTTACTTTTCAACCATCCGTGAAAATGAAATTTCATGAAACAAAATGGTGCATTGTTTTGAGATTGGTAGCATTTGTTATGTTTAATTAGCGGTGAAATGTGAATAATGGAGTGATATCAGTCGACTGGAGAATTTTAAATATGATAATTTAATCACAATTAAATTCTTATTTTTCAAACATCTGTAGAAATGAAAATTTTTGATGACATTGAAATATTACGTTATTTTCATCATTGTTTTGCGATTAATATCGTTTGTCATGACTGCAGCACGTGAATAATGGAAGAATATTACGATATTTTGTACACATCTATTTTATTAAAATTATTATTGAAATTTCATATATATTTCCCTTTATTTATGAAAAATAAATTATTGAACCTAACTTAACCTAATAATAAAAAGACTTTTATTCCTTCTAAGAAAATGAAGTTTATATGTTTATTAAACAAAATTTTTGAATGCAAGTAAATATTTTACATTAATAATTTTTTAAGATTTTAGTTTCTGTTTAAAAGATATCTTTCTTTGCTTAATTTTATCATTTATATTTCAATTTATCATAGAATTTATTCATTTTTATCTTTTCTATCTTTTCAAGTATAACGAAAATTGTTTATTTTTCTCAAAATTCGTGTTGAAGTTGCTGCAAAAACATTTCTTCGTCGAGTAATTAGCATTCAAATGAAACGATGCAATTCAAAATAAAGACAAAGAATAAATATACATGAATGTTCATTCTACAATATAATATTCGCATATTCTCCATTCACAATAATTATTAATTAACATTATCCTCTTATTCCACTAATTCCTATTCGTGTATGAAGAAATAAATTACATCCACGATATTACAATTTCCATCGTAAATAGAAAATCAAGACAAACTATATTTTATCCCTCTTTTGTATTGTATCTTCACGATCATCCTAATTAAGATATCAAATAATAAAACTTTTGTGACCGACTGTAGGTAATAGCGAACTTATTAGCTAGAATAATTCCCGACCTTTCACAAAATAGAATCGAGCACGATTAGGGATAGATGATTGTAACCCTGTAACCTTTCGCAACTCCGTTAAGCACTAGCAAGTATCGAATAGAAGCGTGGAATGTTTAGACGATTAATTTCAGAGTAACTGCATTCAATAACCGGATAAAAATAATCGGCAAACAATTCGATGTATGGAATTGTAAATAGGGGATGTAATATTGCAGAAAATCAAATTGCAAAAGAAGAGAAGAAAATCGAGCATGGTGTAATTAGTTTTATAA
>NW_006263353.1:1862451-1865844 GCF_000469605.1 Apis dorsata | reverse complement strand
AAAACGATATTTTTTTTTTTTTTTTTCATTAAGTGTTTCTCTCTCATTTGTATTATTCGTATATTTTTCGTTAATCTTTTTCATCGGTTTTTTTTTTAATCTCTTATAATTGAATGCTCGATGATTAAAAATCATCGGGATTGAATTTATTAATCAAATGTTTAACGTTGTAACGCGTAACGATTGTGATTTAATCCTTTCGATATGATGACAATTTTTGTTTCTTTTTTTTTACAAATAATATCAAAGTAATTTTATTTTGAGTGATTTCTTGTATGAATTTTTTATCCAATCGTGAGATTATTATAAAACTATATTAAAATTATATATTGGATGATGAAAATTTTAAAAATTTTGAATTTTATTATTACATACATATCGTAGTTAAACACTTAGATTATTCTTTATATATTTTTAATATGATATACAATATCATAATAATTTTCTCTTTGAAATATTACATTATATTACATATCTATATTTTCTGCACATATTCACAATTCAAATCAATCTGAAACGACCCAATGATTAATAATAAAGAAAACAAAAGACACTTCAAAATAATAATTTATTAATAATTTATAATTTAATCGTAAAATGTTCATCATTGCTCCAACTATTTTAAATATCCGATCAAAGGATACTCCATGTTTCTAATTAATCATGAATCACGCGATATAAATCGAGTATGTAATAATAAAATAATCAGATTAACCAATGATGTTCTTATTTTTATACGACCCACACGTAAAATTGCTGATGAATTTTTGAACGATCTATTAATAGCTGCACGATAATTGTACCGTGGCCAAAAATTAGCTTCATTGTCGAATCAATTATTTGTTTCTCTCTTCTCTCTCCCAATTATCATCGGCTCAACTTCTTCTTCAATTTTTATGAAGAGATGTGGAGACAATTGTGGCAGATGGAATATCATGTTCGATATTAAAATGGAATTTGGCATGTTCGCCACTTGTAGTAATGTAGTCGAGTAATATTGGATGAGTCAAAGATTTTTAGGTTAGAATTTTTGATAAGATATTAAACTTGTGTAAAAAGAATATTTGTTAAGCTTCTGTTATTCAATAAAATAAATTCTCTAAAAAATTTAGAATTATAAAAAATAAATTATAAAATAATCTGAGAAAATTCGAAAGTTTAATTTTAAAATTTTGAATATTTATAATGCTCAAAACTTAAAGTATTTTCTGTTCTCAAATTTTATATTTTATATCTTAAATTTTAATATTCTAATATCTAAACAAAAAAAAAGATTTCTAATAATCAATTACATTTTTTTTTTAAATTGCTCATATCAAAGCAAGTTTTTAAATTATATTAAGTTATATACATCATTCTATGTTAATTAGAGTGAGATCAAGTATCCAGTAAAAATTCAATTTGACATCAATGAAGAGTCATCCATTGTGATATATAATTAACCGTGTTAGATGTATCACGTATCGGGATTCTGATCAAAATAACCCTTAACCCACTGCCAGGGAATAATGATATCGGCCTGCCATATCAGCGCTTTCTTTATCTGCCTGCAGATCCTCGACACGCGCCAAATATATCATTTTGTTCGACAACGGCATTCGAAATAGAAGCGATGAGTTGATCGACCGAGTGCAATTATCCTCGAATCAGTATTCGAAATCGTGGAAAGCGACTGTTTTTGAATACTCGTAATTATATTTTGAAAATGTGAGGTTATGAAAACTATAAATGGCGGTAATTTTGAAATTACTTTAACAGAATTGGCCATTAACCCGTTGAAAAAGTAAGTAGTTAAAAATTTCGAATAAAAGTTATTTTAAATAATTACTCAATTAAAATATTTAAATAATTATTTGTAGCTATTATATATTATACAATATAGATCCGCTTTTCATATGGCAATTATTATTATAATGGCAATTATTATTATATGTTGAATGATAAAAGTAATTTTATTCGTAACTTCAATTATTAAGTTTTTCCTACTGCTTTGAGCAGTAGACATTGATTTATTATTTAAAATACTCATGATTAGATTAGATTGGAATTTTCAAAATTTCAAATATTTTAATGTTACTTTCAGCTTAGATATTGAAACATTCTTTTGTAAATTTTTAAAAGAATCCTCAAACTTATTTGAAATATGAGATATTCTAAATTCCTAAAAGTTTGAATATTTTGATATTATTTTGATTATTCATAATTCTTTTTATTTCTATCTTTTTTATTTAATTATTAAACACGAACGAATATCGTTATTCTATTGAATAACAATAAACAGATGCATATAGCATACATCTCATTGAGGAAATATTTAATTACTCCATGACTCATAAGATATTCATAAGATAGATTCAAATTTGTTATTTAACATTCCCTCAAACACCAGGTCGGTGTCGAAGTTTTATAAAACACATTTTCGAACACATTTTCGGTGGAGGGAAATTGTCGACTGGTAATTGACACATTCGACAGCTGCCTGCATTTTCAATTCGAGCAAATATTTTTCCACCCGTAGCCGGATATTCGAAACGCGCCTCTCAGTCGATAAACACGATTGCTCGCTTGCTACCCTACGTGTAATCCGTGGAAAAACATTTCGTATTCGATCTTATATATCCGTTTCCGTTTTATTTACCGCCACGATCGGCGTATATTACGCGGCAAATATTTTGTCGTCCTATGGAAATTTCCACGGAGATTGGATAAACGGCGAGACTGCGAGGAGGAATCGACACAAGCTTCTCCTCGATATCTTTCGAAATTGCCTATTTTGACATCGGGACGAAATTTTTTAAGAGATTCATTCGATTTTTAAAGATTAACAAATTGTCGTTTAAAGAGAAATTTTTAATTGTCACGATTTAATATAAATAAATGTTTTTAAGTTATTTTGTTATTTTACTCGAATACTATGCTAATGTGTGATCTTAATCTTTCGCAAATTTAAGAATATTTATTAAAATTATTAAATAAAATAATTATCTTAACGAGTGTCATCTAACAAGGAAAAGTATAGAAGAAAAATAATGAAGATATGCACTCACTTGGAGCATATTAAGAATTATATAATCGAAATATTATTAATAATAAAATAACAATAACAATAAAATATTATTACGAAAAACTATTACTCAAAGAATAATTTTATCCGTTTCAGAAAAAATCAATTTAAAATCCAAGATTCTGAAACGATCGACACTTGGAATCTTTCTAAATCCTCCTCCCTTTGAAAATACTTTGAAAATACTTCTCGAACATCCGTCGAGCAAGTTCTCCATTAATCCCGCCATCAATTTCAAATTTCCCGCCCAGCGGAACGAGGTTATCCCCCGTCGTATAATCGGTCGTTTCCTTCGAGAAACGGAAGAAGGTCTGTCTGAAGGAGAGAGA
>NW_006263353.1:1856392-1862268 GCF_000469605.1 Apis dorsata | reverse complement strand
AGGGAAAAGTGGCGAGTTTGGAAAAAAAAAAAAAAAAGAAAAAAAAAGAAAAGGACTCGTGCTTCTCGCGCGAAAACTTTCGACCAGTTCTGGAAAAGCAGAAGAGAACTTGGTAACTTACTTTGGCCTGACGGCTAGATTAGAAGCTAGCCTCGAGTTTCCGCAAGTTTCAACGGAAGTGCATCCACCCACGCGTGCGATTTGTCGGCTATTTGTTGTGAAAAAATGTATTTGTTATTTGTTTTCTCTTTTTGAAAAGAAAATGAAGATTAAAAAAGAGAGAGAGAGAGATTGTCGATTCTTTTATGGAAATATTCGTTCCATTTTATTTATTATTGAGAAGAAATTCGAGTCGAAATGCTCAATTACGAGATTAAAAGAATTTCTATTGGTGGAAAATTATTGAAATTATTAAATAATCCTCCTAATTTAAAAAATCAAGAATCTAATAATTCTACTCTTTCTTCATTCTACTTATAATAATTAATAAAAAAATATTTATTAGTAACATTAAATAAAAAGTATTAATTAATAAAATAAAAATAAATTCAAAATAACATATTTAATATAGTCAAAACAAAATTTAAAATAATTAAATCAACGACACAAATTTCAATCTGATAAATAACTCACTTTTAACGACAAGAATTACCAATTTTATTTCTAATCTATTTAAAACTCCATTTTGATTCTTCACCAGGAAGGGGAGAGGGGAGGAAACGAGGGAGCGTCATTAATCACTCGCGCTCATTTCGCGAATCTTTCCTTTTAAAAATTAATCACCGCCGTTGATACGACGGTTTATCGGCTTTCAAAAGGATTTCCCTGATCGACCTCGTCTTCCAACCTCGTTTAGGAGGCTGACGAAGAAATCTGTCCGGCACGCTCGTTTACTTATTTACGCCGCTCGTAAAAATCCTCCAAGGAACTGTTGCTCTGCGGGCCGGAAGCGAGAAGAAGAAGAAGAAGAAGAAGGTTAACGCGATAAACGTTTGCAATTTGTTAAACGGGGGCCTGGTGTTTTCCCTTTTATTATTACAGGCCGCTGCCTGAGATTCTAATGGAACGACGCGAGAAATGCGAAAGGAAAATTGATGGGATATTAAAAATAAGAGAAAAGGAAGGGAATGAAATCCGTTCAGGGAAGGATTTATGAGTGTGTAAACTTATGCGTGATATTGTTTTTTTTTTTCTTAAAGCGTTTTTATATAATTTTTTTTTTCAAATTCATAGATATCGAGTTAAAATACCTTTTTATGATTCTCATTGGACAAGAAAAATTCAAATCATTTTGCAAATGATTTATGAATATTCTTAATGTATATATTTATATGTTGTGAAGCGTTATTTTGAAAAATAAATTTATAAAATTTACAAGAAACATGGTTAAAACTTGGAAGCTCAAAATCAAGCTGAAAAATTAATTAGAGAATTTTTATACACTAAATGTGGAAGATTTAAAGAAAAATTTTAATAATTTCAATTTTTCTTTCTTATTCAATATTATATTTTTTAAAACAATTTATCCTTCTTAAAGAAATTAAAAATTAAATTTACATATATATATATATATATATATATATATATAAAGCTGAAATAAGACTGGAAAGTTAATAAGAAAAATAAAATTGGTTGTTTTACAGAAAACTTAAAAACAACGATAAATTGCGAAACTATAAATTAATTATTCAAAATAAATAGGATCTTCGCGAATTGGCAAAATTTCCACCAACACGTTAACTCCGGTATAAGATATATATTTCGAGTATAAATTTTCGTTACTCGAAATTAACAAGATTCTCACCACTGTGAATTAATAAATCCCGTTGGAAACGATAGTTCTTCATAGTTCAAAGGGATTTACGTACAATTTCAACTGGCGGTAACAGCCAGTATGAATGAGCCACGGCTCAAAGACGAGCTGTATAACGAGCTACGTCGCTCACTCCTGTCTCCAACACTCTTTAAGAAAGACAAGATTCGAACAAACGATACGAGAGGCGAGCAAAGAGGATCGAGGGATGTATTTCTCGTGGTTCGTCAATTGATAATAATATCGTTTAATGAGAGTGATGGTAATGAGAGTTATGATGATAATCCTGTTACTCAACGAGAATAATTAATATCACTTGATCGTCAAATTGTGAATTGTAAAATTGGTTGTTAAAATTGATGATTGATAATTGGAGTATTTCTGGCAATTAACAACTCTCTGGTTTCTTTTTAGTTGAATTCTTTAAGTAAAGATGATCATTCAAAGATTGAAAAGATAGATGATATATGATATTGGAATTTTGTTATTGAGTTGTTATTTAAAATGAGTAATATTATGTTAAGTAATAGTATTGTTAAACTTTAAATATTATTAATATTAAATAAGTATTGTTAAATATCAATCAATCACAGTTATTTTTATTCAAAATAGTATTGTATATTATTTTTATTCATTGTATTCTCACTTAATGAATTATTTATTAAGTACTATTATTCTTGAATAGTATTACTAACTAATTAAAGTTGAGTATTATTATTAATAATAGAATCACTATTACATGTTGAGTATTAATTTTTCAAAGGAAACAAGTTACAAAAATAAATCTTTAAACATATTTTGAATAGATATTTAAGTAGAACAAGACCATAGTTAATCAGACATTTCATATTCCAAAATAAGGAAATGAATATATTATATAATATAAATCAATTATTAAATCAATTAATAAATAACTTTTCATTTTTAGAAGATTGAAAAACTGATGACTTTTAACATTTTTCACTTAAATATAAGTCAGAGAAAAGATTGAAATAATCTTATATCTACGTTTATATTTGATCATCGTTATAAGTAGAATAGGACTGTTCCTAGTGTGGCCAGATAAGATAGAAATAATTCTTTTCCAATAGAGGATCTGACGTATGGAGCGAGTATAGCTATGATAATTTCGCATCATTGATTAGTCGTGGATCAATCGTATGCCCTAAATAAAATAACGTTGACAATGAGAATTTGATGAGCATTATTTTTAGAATTAGAATTACATTCCTCGCTTATGCAACCCGAATGTATGGATTAATGGATTTAATTTGATAAACAATGATGAAATGGATTTTCGATTTGTTAACTGGTAAACGTATACACCTTGCCAGAAGGTAATATAAAATAGAACAAAACAGATGGTTGCATTGTTTCACAGATGCTTACCGTGTATTTTTGTCTGTAAGGGGATAAAGACTGTGTTTGATCAGGCAATATGAAACATTCCTTACAAATATTTCAAATATAAAAATGCCTCGTTTAAACGCACGTTTTCACATGTTCTCAATCAGAAAATATTAACGAAAATAAATCTACCTACATATAAGCAAATATTTGATCAGAGATTATTTTTCAATAATTTAATATCTCTGTACAATACGTGATGATACTTGAATTATTTATCATTTTGAAAATTCAAACGCAATTTCATATAATTATAAATTTTTGGAAATGCAATACAGCTGTTAATTTCATATTGTGAACGTGATATTTATTTTGTTAGATCAGATTCAATCAAGGAAATGATATATCAGTCTCTTATATAAATTAACAATCCAAAATAATAATCAGAATGTTTCATTTGTTCAGCTTCTATTTTCAATTTGAATTATAAAACTTTACTTTTTATAATATTAAAGAAAAGGATTTTTTTAAGTTTTTCTCTCTCCACTATCTTTTCCATTGCTTCAATGTTATAAAATTTAAAGGAATTAAATTATTTACATAATGACATATCCGTTTCTTTTAATTTTTAAAAATTATGTATCAAACTGAAGTTATATTATTATTGGATTTCATAAAAATAACAATTCATTAAAATTTAACTTGTGTTTCTTAAAGTCTTGTGTGTCTTGTGTGTCTTAAAAAAATCCAGACAGATTTCTTATCTTTTTCCCAATTTCAAATGAAGATTTCGACGATTTGTAACAACGCAAATATTAAGTTAAGATGAAAAAAGTTTCCAATGTCTTGAGGCTATTTTAAAGAATAATTAAAAAAAGAAATCTTTCGAAATTGATAAGCTCTTTAATTGTCGTTTGTTCCATATCTTCCAAACTGTTTCTTCTTCTCCCTTCTTGCTCGTTCTTCCAGAGGAAGTTCTGTTTTAAATTAAGCAAAAACTGTTTCCTGAATCGGTTTTACATCTCGCGAGTCGTAGAGAAGTTTTCAATAACGATCTCTGGGACAAAAATTAATATTCATTGTTAATTTCATCGGGGAATATGTTAACTCGTTGAGAACTGGCGTTGAATTAATGCGATGTTCCATTTGCAACTCATTTCTTCTTCTTCTTCTTTCGATTTGCATACGTTATTGAATTTTTTCTTCTTGAAGAAATTCTTTCTTTCTCGATATTTGATTGAAATTTTTTAAAATTACACAATTTTCTTTTTCTTTTTATGATGTATGACTCGAAATTTTTATGAGATGGTGAAAAATAATTTTCTTTTTATTATAAAAATTCTTTCGTGTCTCTGATATTAGATAAGATAAGATACAAAAAATATTTTAGATCGATAAATATTTTATTAAAATTCGATGCAAAAATTTACAGAAAAAAAGGAAAGAAGACAGGAATTTAAAAAAAGAATTTAAAAAAAAAAAGATCATATAATTCGTTATTTTATTCGTTTATTCATATTTCATTATATTATTAAAATTTTATTATCATTATGTATTTTTATATAAATTTTAGCTAATTAAATTGTTATTAATTTTTCCACTTTAATTTCAATTAATTTCTAAAATAATTTTATTTTTATTTTAAATTTTTTATTTAAAATTGTTCAAAATTTGGATGAAAATGTAAATGGGAATAGATTTTCCTCGTTACGAATTATCGTTTTGACAAAACGATGAATTATCAGGATTGGAGGATTTGTAGGACGAAAGCACTATTTTCAGAGTGCTTTGTTTTCGGTGCACGAGGGCGGTTTTACCAGCTTAATCCTCTTGTTTCAAATCGTCGTGGTCAAAAGACACTTGTTCTCCGAAAATTTAAATAAAATTGATCGAACAATGAATTGTTCGTAGATGTTAATCGTCAATTTTCGAATCTTTTCTGTATAAAAATTTTGTTCTAAATGCAATATGTATATTTCTTTTGAATGTTAAACAATTTTAAATATTCTTCAAATTGGAATTTTATAATTTTGCAAAGAGATTAGATTGAAAGAG
The DNA here is from genome assembly GCF_000469605.1 of Apis dorsata. Taxonomy (NCBI): domain Eukaryota; kingdom Metazoa; phylum Arthropoda; class Insecta; order Hymenoptera; family Apidae; genus Apis; species Apis dorsata. The sequence continues at coordinate 1,857,053 of NW_006263353.1, read as the reverse complement.
ATTAGATGGATAATAATATCATTTTTAAATCAATATTTATTCGATTAATTTTCACTTAAAGATTGGAATACAAAACTTTTATGAAATCAATTTTTCTTTATTTGAAAATTTTATAATCTTTCTGTAAAACTTGAGAAAATCTTTAAAGTTTCACAAAAATTTTATCTCTTTTCTCTCGAAACATGAGATCTCACCTAAACCAATTCCAAAGTTTTATGATCCTTCAATAAAATCAAAAATCTTATTTTTAAGTAAAAAGTAAAGAATTAAAGTTATTTAATTTTTCTTATATTTTAAAATTTTTTAATTAATTCTTTCTTATTTAAATATATAATTTTTTCTATACAAACACTTTTTTTCTGAATATAATAAATCTTCTTCTCATCTACCTTTCTTCAAAGTTTTATCCTGTCCTCAAAAATTCATAATTTTCACAATCTTTTTCTTTTCTTTTCCAATCTGATTCACGCGTTGACTTAATGTCCTCAAAAATTAAATATCCCCCATGATATTTTCTAAAACTTCTACAAAATCTCACTTTCAATCCTCGTAATATCGAAAAATTCCATCGCCAAAATATAAAAAAATTCTTTTCGAAAAAATCGAAAATCTTTATTTCCTTTCTCGCAACACCTGGCGAAATAACTCCATCGAAATCATA
>NW_006263353.1:1855510-1856199 GCF_000469605.1 Apis dorsata | reverse complement strand
AAAAAAAAAAAAAAAAGAACCCTTTCTCCAACATCCGTCGCCATTCACACCGCAGCTGTCAAAGAAGCGACACTCATTTCGCGGTGTTTATTATTGCGCCCTGTATTTCTGTGGGGTGGACGAGGGAAACGGGGCGGAATAAAGGATCTCGTGTCAACATCTCGTGCCACCCCCTCCACCCTTTTCCTTTTCATTTTCCTTGTTTGCCCGCGGACAAGGATCGAACGAAGGCCGGGACCTTGGCCAGCCTAGTTCTTCGCCGCGAGATCTTCTAGGGAACCCTAGACGCCCATCAATATGTTAATGCGCCTTAGAAGCCAATTGTAATTCACGCGGCTGCGTGAATAAGTAACGAGATTGTCGTTCAATTGAATTTATTCACTCGTGAAAGTTATTCGATTCTGTTTCATCTCGATTTGACACAAATTTTAATCGTCCTAGGGATTTTATTCAATAGCGGAATTATTAAATTAACTCGATTGATCTTAAATTTTTTTTTTTTTGGAGAAATGTAGTTACGTTTAAGGAAAATTATAATGAATATTATAACACTAAGTAATAACACAATTTGATATTCAAAGTACAATGGAAATCCTAACCTATAATTTTTCTTTTTTCTTCTTTTTGTCATCCATCATTTTCCACAATTTATTCTAAAATTGCACGACAATTTATTTGTCCCTATATCA
>NW_006263353.1:1854728-1855281 GCF_000469605.1 Apis dorsata | reverse complement strand
AAAGGAGCTACTGAAAAAAAAAAAAAAAAGAAAAGAGAACGCTTTAACATTCATAACATCTCGGCAAAATTGGTGGCACAGGAACAGCTTGGCACGCGTGTTACAACGTGCATCGAGATATATTTTCCACGAAGAAGAGGAAGTTACCCTAGAGGCTTCTTTTATGCGCATGCATGCGGGATAAATGTGTGGTCGCAGGCATATTATAAAACACGCCATCGGCGTTTTCTGTTCCCTTGTCTTTCGATTCGAAATCGTCGGTTAAGAGTTGCCTTTTCATAAGGAAACCAGCGTGCTGAATGCTTTCCCTATATTTTTATTTTTTTATTTTTATTTTTTACAGGAAAAATGTAGATATATTGGGAAATTTTTTTTTGAATTTAAATAGATGAAGTTATGAATAGATGGAGTACGATGGGTGAAGTTTGAAAAATCGAATGGATGGAATTAATAAATTATTAAGTGAATGTGATTTTTACGAGTATTTTGAGAACGACTTATTCGGAATTGTTTGCCCAGCGTGGGCGGTTTGAAATATTGGACAGAGGTGATT
>NW_006263353.1:1849559-1854498 GCF_000469605.1 Apis dorsata | reverse complement strand
TTTCCTTTTTTTTTTTTTTTTTTTGAGATTTTCGTATTTTTAAGATTATTGATTTATTTCGATTATTTATATTGTATTAATTGGCGTGAATGAATGGATTGATATTGCTGCATAAAATCTATTTTTCTTTTCATTTTGATCCCCTTGAAATTCCCAATTTTTTAATTGGGAGAAATTTCTCCCAAGAAAGTTTTGATTCTGGTAGATTGGAACTTTAATCGTGTTAGAATAACGCGTAAATAAAAAAAATCATTAAAATGAAAAGTGTTAAAAATTGGAAAAACTCGAATTTTAATTAAAAACTTCTCTAACCACTTCGAATTCCCATTAAATCGAGCTCGAGAATTTTTCTTTTTGGAAAAATTTTAAAATTAATCAATTCAAGTAATGAGATGATGAAGAATCCAAATCTGAAATTCAAAAATCAAAACTTAATTAAAATCAATCAAAGAAATTCTCAGTTTTGAAACAAGATCAATCGTGTAAAAGTTGTGTTTTCCGTTTTCTGTTTTTGTACAAAATGATACGATATACTTTTCGAGATCAGGGCCATTTCGATATATAAGAGATTTCGTCGAGAGGAATATATTGAAATTCAGCATGTCTACTCGTTTCGTGCGTCATAGACGATTTCGGATGTTGACGTAGCTGGATAAATGCAACGACGACGACGATCCAACTCTGTGGATTTACCTCGACATTTATATTAATGTCGAATAATACTAGTCGTGGAAAGAATCATATCAATATTCATCTTGTTCGATGTTCAGTTGTCGATCGAGATTGAAGGCAGACCAGAAGGATATCCAAACTACGTGGATATGAAACAACTTTTGGAAAATTTGTAAAACCTGTATATTTTTTTTTTTATAACCTATTTTTATTTCTCATATTTATTATATTCCATATCTTTGTTCTATAATACATTATATTGTAAATTTTTTTCTCGAAAATATTGAAATAGAATTTTCGAAAATTATCCAATATCCCAAGATATGTATTTTTATTACAAAAATGTAAATTTAAATTTACATTTTTTAATTGATTGATGATTAATAATTTTGATAAATTATTAAAAATTAGGATTTTTCATTCGATATTAATAATAGAACAATTTTTAAAAATAATAAATTTAAAAGATTTATTTTTTATTTCTTAATTATGAATTTAATTGATTAAATAAAGGTGAATATTTATTTTGGAGTAAACTTGTAGAAAGCGACGCACAAACATTGAAATATATTCTAGAATAGTTGAACGGAATAATTGAATCGTTAAATATCTTAGTTACGTGATTTTCTGTGGACAGAGCAGTAGAATAGATCCATCCATAGTCAGACAGACGAGATGAAGTGTGTACTCAAGTAAGCAAATAGAACAAGATACAGCCGTGTTACTCAAGTAGTACTAGATGCTGTATAATCAGACGAACAATGGAAGATAATCTTGCATAAAATTTACCTTTGTCAAAACGTTACAAATCATTGTTCCACATTTATGAACAATCCCTGCCGAATAATATAACGTTTCAGAAAGAAAAAAATTAAAATTTTAATCTTCCATTTCTTCAAATCACAAGAAGAATCAATATTTCCAATCGTTCCAAAATCATCCCTGTAATCTCCATAATTAATTTATCGTATCAAATTTAAAAAAAAAACAATCAAAAATTATATCAATGCCAAAATAATAACCTCTTCAATTCTTAATTAAAATTCACAAACAATATTAAACCTCCTCCATCTTTCCCTACCCCCTTTCCCACCAAAAAAGCATCCCTCCTTTATCAATTCTCTGCAATCTCTCCTGCAAAAACTCCCACTCTAAATCAAAGCCCTCGCCTCGTCGCTGTTTCAAATTCCACCCTCTCCCCTCCCTCCCCCTCGTACAAAAAGCATTGTGTCGCTGGCTCCTCCCCTTCCTCCCCAAGAAAGCAAGAAATATCTCAAGGTATTTGCATCCGGTATCGTAGCTGACGTTTAATTTAAACACAACCCTCCCCTACCCCCTAATAAGGTCTTCCTTTCCATCCCCTTGTGTACCGAGAACAATTCGTTTAAACCTCTTCCACGCACGCTTCCACCACGTGCACGTGAGGAGTGGAAAAGAGGTAATTAATAGGTGGAACGGTTTCACGGTGCCGTGAACTCGGCAAAAGGCCTCTTTCCTCGCCCTTGTGCGTTTAAGCTTGTGCGTATGTGTGTCAGTCATCCTTTAAGCGCGCGTTAACATATTTCGACGAACGCCTTTCACAATCGTTCTCTCCATTGTTGCAGGGAGAGAGAAAGAAAATGCTTTGGCTGGCCTTTGGGTTTTAACGGTTGGAAGGGTCGTTGGAGTTTGCCCTTTGCGGTTCTTTTTTTTCTTTTTTTAACGCTGCGGGAAATAAACGTTGATTTGAGAGATTATTCTTTTAATATATTAATTTGCAATAAAGTGATAAAATTTTTTTTTTTGATAATTCGCATTGCTAAAGATTTCACGAGTGATTGAAGAGAAAGTGGATTGAGAATTGTCACGTTATAAATTAAAAGGATTGTTCAGAAACCATCGAAAAAAATTTAATTGGCGATGTATTAAGCCCATCTCCATTTTCTTTATTTTTATTTCTTCCAATTCAAAAAATTCTTCTCCATAATTAAAAATTTATTATCGATATAATGTACAAATGTACATTATTGTATATTGAATTTTCGATCGAAAGGGAAAATAATCATTCATTCTGAGGATTGAATTCTCAATGAAACAAAAAAAAGAAAAAATTTACAGTCGTCCCAATGTTTAAGATTCATTCCTTCAATCCTTTACCGTGAAATTTGTACACTCGAGCGACAGTCACGTTTCACTTGTGCAACCTGGATCTGGAGACACGATCGACACGTGGGGATGAGAAACGCGTTCGAAGGTTGGACGAGCAGGAATGGAATCACGGATAACGATCTGTCCACGGATTTTGTCCATTTTTTAAACCCGTTTTTTATTTCCAAACGAATAATTCCGGAGGCACTGGTGAATCGACTCGTAATCCATGTAAAAGACTGTGGAAAGAATTATTCTGGGGAAATGCGCCCGATCTTTTATCCTTTCAGTCAGATTTTCGGTAACAAAAAAAGAAAAAAAAGTATTCGAAACTCGATCGAGAAGAATTGCAAGAATTGTAAGAAATAATTGTGAGGTGATCGAAGAGTAATTTTTTATTTGGATTGTTAATTGTGGATATTAGAATAATTTGTGTTAGTTAAATAGTTCTCCATTGATTTTATAAGAAATAATTTTACGAAATTATATATTTTTCGTATTTTACGAATAATTCTCATATGTAAATGAAAAATAAAAAATATATATATCGATGGACTTTTGTACACATAAATTTACTTAAAAAACGATAGAAATGTTTTCGATAAACCGCGAGATTTTTATAATTCTAATCGATTCTTTATGATCGAACAAGTGGAACAGGTCTACGTTCGATCGGACGAGTCTTCCTGCCATCCAATTTCAAATACATTCACGCTTGATTTTTGAAAATGATAATGAATTTGAAAAAAAAAAAAAAAGAAATAAAAAGTTTCCAGAGATTGTGGAAGTGATGAATTCATTCGATTTATCAATAAAATCGAAACGACACAATGCTGCCGATTCGAATGAAACGGTCGATTAAACGGAGCCCTGTCCTATCGACCATTTTAATCACGTGACAACGAGCCGTTCTCCACGGTCAATTACCGAGTAAAAAAGATAAAGAACGTGCGTCTGTCGGTCCCAATTATTGTACACGAACGATTTTTCGAGAGGGAGAAAGGGAGAGGGAGAAATGGCAACAAAGACAAAAGATGGATGTACACCGGTGAACGAAAATGGCGTGCCTTAATTCGTCGAGTGAAGCCTCGCGTGAATTCGCATTTCAGCGATCCTTGTCCACCGCCAACGCGGTTTCCGGCTGCTGCGTGAACGAAATCATCTTTCGACCATGGTGCACATCGAGCTGCTACCTCAAACACTTTATTCGAATTAACGAATGCGAATGTGGAAACGTTCGCTCTGAAATTTTTGATAATTTTTTCCCTCTTTTGTTTCTTTTTTTTTCTTTTTTTTTTTTTGTAATAGAGAATTTTTCATGATACGATTTGGTGACAATATGTAATTGAAATTGTAGTTTTTTTGGTTTTAGGTTGATATTTGATTATCAATTTTGAAAAAACTGGTTTATCGGAGATTGATTGGTTTTAGAGAACTATTTTTTTGAGGAGAAATATAAAATTGGAAACAAAAGAATATATTATATTTAATTCAATCCCATCTATTTTTAATTCATTTATTTAGATATTTCATTTACGATTTTACATAAAAAAAAATTACTAAGCTCTAATTAAAATCTTTAGCAATATTCAGAGTAATCGCAACTTTAAACAAATACAAATAATCGTAACAAGATTTCGAAATTTTAAAAATAAATAAATTTAAAATATTAAACGAGATCCTGCTAATACCTTAACTGAAACGTTCAAAATACCAAATGAAATCCACTTTTCCAACTTAAACCAAACAAACAAACTAACGTTGCAACATTAAACGAATAATAAAAACAACAGATTATGGATGGAGTTTTAAAATTAATAAATTTAAATATACCACGAATAAAATCTATTAAAAAAAAAAAAAAAAGAACACGTTACACCTTTTCCTTCAACCAGAAAAAATTTTCTCTCTTCCAGATTCCACGAGACACGGAACCCCCGCGACCCGGTTCTCCACGTTCGAAAGGCAAGAAGAAGACCCACCGGCAACCTTGTGAAAATAATGCGAGCAAAGCGTATCGAGGAGGAGACGCGCTTCAGACTGCTGAGATACACGCACCGCGCCAAGTGTCGAAAGATCATCTGATCATTCTCCCATCCAGGAGCGAGCGTTCCCTCCACCCCCGCGATCGTCCCCCACT
>NW_006263353.1:1844319-1849353 GCF_000469605.1 Apis dorsata | reverse complement strand
GTGATCTCTCCTCTCGCGAACGATAACAGGTCGATCGACGTGCGCGTGTGCGCGTGTGTATGTGTCTGTGCGGTGATCGAGGGAGCGGAAATCGAGGGCTGGTGACGCGGAAGAATACCCTCGTAATTGTAAACTGAGCGACTATCGATCCGGTTTGGCGGGGAATTTGGCCCAATAGGAATCGTTCCTCCTCGATTTTGGGGATAAATGGCGAAACGATGGAAGAGGATGATGGAAACATCTCCTCTCTCCTCGTGAAGGGATGGATATAGAGAATTGAATGAATTTTGGGGAAAAAATGAAATTTGTCGTGAACTCGTCGAAGATTGTAGGAAATTGAAGTGAAATGATACAATTGATACGGTTATACGGAGATAGGGATTTTTGTTTATGGGAGGGGAAATCGTGGAAAGGGGATGCAGCGATTTGAAATTGGGAATTTTTCGGTTTGTAGATTTTCTAGTGAATTGACCGTTTTGATAAAATATTTTGAAAGTGTTGGAAGATTTTCTAGAAAGTGATTGTTGGAAAGTTTGAAGAATTTGCGAAAGGAAAATATAGATAAAAAGGAATTTGGAACTGATGAAATTGTTTAAATTTTGTTGAGATAACTAATTGAAATTTTTTTATAAAAGTTGAACGAAACAAGATTTATAGGCAATTTTAATAAGTGTTACAATTAACGGTGTTAAAACAAATTTTTAAACAAACAAAAATTAAAAAAATAACAAAAGGACAAAATTTTAATAAAAAGCCGAGAAACTGTTGAATATTAAGAATTGATAATAAATTGACTGTTTTAACGAAATTAATAAAATAATATTATTTTAACGATATTAAAAAAAAAAGTTTAAACAAAATTAGAAAATTTTCAAAAAGAAGATATGTTAAAAGCAAGATGGAATATTAATAGTAAAAGGGATCTTTGGAATTCGTTAAGCTCTCAAAGTTAGAAGAAGAAACAATAGCCTGAAATTTTCCGAATACTTAGGAAAGCTCGTTAAAGTGGAAAAGGAAAGAGAAGCTTAAAGTCTGTAACTATCTAAAAAGGAATTCAGAAACTCTTTAAAGATTGTAACAAGAAAAAGAAAAAAAAGAAAGATATTGAAACTTTCTCATCTGTCAAAGTTTGTCCATCGTATGAGATCGATTATTATAAAAAGGAGTACCATTATTTCGTCCATTATCTGAATTATTCTTCTAAAATTCGAATTCGACATTTAACAAAAAAGATTATTTAATTTTTTTCAAAGATTCGAAAAGGGATTTCAGGAACCTTAGATTGATTAAGAAACAAATTCTAGAAAATTTTATGGAAATTTGAGAGATTCACAAATTCAAATTATTAAAGGAAAAGAAGGAAACCCTCGTAAACTTAATAATAATTAGGCAAAGAGAGATTTGGAAGAAGTTCTAAAATAAATAAATAAAGCAATAAAAAAGACTCCTCTGTTATTTAATCTAAGAAAATAGTTTCTGAGAATTGGGAGGGGGTGGTTCGAGGTGCTGCTCGATCGCGAATAATTATTCTTATTAAAATTCTGCAATTACCAGACCGTGTGAAAATTGCCGTGAAAGAAGAGGGAAAATTAATTTAAACGAACGGGCAAAGCGTTTCTCTTTTATTAAGAGATAAAAATTATCAAAAGCAATAACTGTACGGTGGAGCAAGCTGTCTGAAAATGTTCCTTTATACCAAAAACAATTAAAAACCGATCGTTATTTAAGATTAATCTAAATACAGAAGAAAAGATTAGAAAAATATCAGAATCAAAAGTAAATAATAATAACTTGAACAAGTTATTTTGAAAATTCAAAATAAAAAATTCCCTTAATTTCTTTCTCTCCTCTCGAGTGAATCGACGAATTGGCGCGTCCAAAAACCTTTTTTAAATTGGGAGAAGGTTAAACGAAAGGGTGGAGAGTCTCCAGTGGGCGAAACATGAGGGAGGAACCGATAGAGCAACGTCAGCAACGCGTCCTCACGATAAGCGGAAGTAAGAATCGTAGGAGTCGAAATTTCTTCCGAAGAGGACGATGAACGAGGGCGCCATTGTCGACAATTCGAGGCGGAAGTGGATGCCTGCTCGGACATAGGGAGGGGGAAAAAACTATCCTCTTGTAGGATAGTTTAAATGGGATTCGGGGTTGAAATCTCGTTTCAATTTTCAAAAGAGGAGGGGGGGTCGAAATTAGCGGCAGAGGGGGAGAAAAAGGTGGTAGAAATAATTGGACCGGAAGTGTCCTGGGACAAGGAGAGGGGCGGTAATGGAATTTCAATTCCGATCGAAAGTTCTTCGATCAAAAATTTCTATCCCTCGATAATAATTTCGAGGAATTTATTAACGCCCTGCTAAGCGTGAAATCGCGAGCAAGGGGATTTATATTCAGGAAATGAAGAAACTTTTCTTCTGGAAAACGAAAACTAGTGGAAAACCAGTTATCGAATCTTAATATTTCCAAGTGTATTTATTCCCCTCAGTGCGTTTATTCCCGAAAGAAAAAGGGGTGCGCGGCTCTCGAAACGGAGAACACTTCTCTTCTGAGAAGTTATTCGAGGACTTCCTGACGAGAATCGTCGATGAGCCAATCTTTGTTTAAGACATACAGTGGACATACAGTGTGAAATATTGTTTAAATTTAAGGACGTTTGTAAGGATAGAGATAATTATATAGCAGCAGACCGATCAGTTTTAGAGAAGTTTCGAATTGAATGAGGAGTGAACGAAACAATAAGGAAAATCAGACGGCGAAGGTGGGTGTGAAACGAAAAGGGGTGGTGGTGGGAAAGAAAAGGGGTTGGAATCGAGAAGAGGAGGGAAGGGACGAGCTTTTGTCGCCAATGATAGCGTTTGTCGAGGGTGAATGGTAAATCTCGAAGGTGCTAATAGGTTTAATTGTTCTTTTTTGGAGGAGGAGGATTGAACGAGGAACACGTGGTGGTGGAAAAGAGGAAATAGCCCGATTTCGAAGGTAATTTTAGATAAAGGAGGAAAGATTGCAAAGGTTGCTAAACCGTTTAATTGAGAAAATTGATGGAAAAAGGAACGTGCCGAAGACTATCAGGGGGAAAAAGAAATCATTCGTCGTTTAAAAATTTCCTCTGAACATTACGATTGATCGGTTGTTTTATAATTGAGTAAATCTCTGAGCGAAATAATCTTAACCTCCGATTAAAAGCTGAATCCAAAAATTAAATTCTCCAAAAAAAAAAAAAAATCAAGAAGAATCCCTAACCCCTAACGATCTAACCTCAAAAAACTAACTTGCACTTTTCTGAAACAACCGAGCAAAAATAATTGATCAAACATACATAAAAATAAAGAAGCGGAAAAACGAACCTAACCTCAAAACCTCAAAACAAAATAAAAAAAACAATATCTTCCTTCAAATCAAACAAACAAATAAAAAGAAACCTAACCTAACCTCAAAAGAAACTTAAATAAAATCCCTGAGAGTAATATTCGACCAACCGAACGAACAAAAATACAAAGGAGAAATATACAAATATACAAAGGAGAAAGCGAATCGATCAACCATGATCCCAGGATTTCGAAAGGATCGATGATCGAATCGTTGATCTATCGATCGATAACCGCGTCGTGATGGAGGCGACCCAGGCGATCGGTATCCGTCGGTTTTCTTCCGGTGAAATCGCTTCACGAGAGTCGTTGTTCGGTGCGTTGTTCGGCCGGAAGTGGTCTGAGATGGTTCGAGATTTGGCGCGACAGCTTGCCAACTAAAATGCGAGAGCTGAACGCGACCGCATGTGCTGCCCTTTACGAGCGCGTCGAGTGGTCCGGACCGTGGATCCTGGTTACCCTGATCGTGCTCGCGATAGTGAACGTGATGGTGGTGCTGGGCAACGTGCTCGTGATACTCGCTGTCTATCATACGAGCAAGCTGCGAAACGTGACAAATATGTTCATCGTTAGCCTCGCGGTGGCGGATCTGATGGTCGGTCTGGCGGTGCTTCCGTTTAGCGCTACGTGGGAGGTTTTCAAGGTGAGGCTTCAATTCTATTCGTAATAATAATCTAATCGCACTTGTTTATCAATTTATCAATTTATCAATATTAAATTAAAATAACGTGAAATGAGTGAAATTTTGTTTTTCTCGAAGTTTAAATTTGCCGCCCTTTTACGAGTAATTATAATTTAGAAAATGACACGAAAGTAAAATGAAATGGTGAAAACCATTCTTCTTTTCGCTCGTTTTTGTTTTATTTTAGAGTGGTGTTAAATTACATTGAGAAAATGACATTTAATAAGATAAAAATGGTAAAATTTTATCTGAAAATTGAATTTATGCGAGAAAGAGTAGAAAATCATCTCGTTTTTCATTTTTCTGACGTTTGAATTTGGCGCGCAATGGCGTCCGTAAGTAATAATTACATTATAAAAGAATTTTCACACCTTTTACGTGAAAAATTGAAATTCTATTTGTGAATTTGTGTAATTTCATTTTAATCTAGCATATATCTTACATAATATGATATATTTTCTATATCAATTAAATACACAAAATTCCCCGATCTATTAATATTATCTTTATATAAGTTTCTTAACTTGGAAAATATTTGAACAAAAATCATAAATATATAGTCTATCTCTAAAATAAAAATTTTCATCCAATAATTGGCGAAACACATTATAAAAAAAGAATATCACGTTTCAAGAATATTTAATAACTTACAAATTCCAACGCAGAAGATAAAGATTCAAACACACAGTATTCATAGATATAACTGGCAATTCTCTCGAACAATTCTTTAAAAACTCTTTACAGACATATAAAAAAAACTCGATCTTTTGCATCAAAGAAAAAAAACATTTCAAAAATCCTTTTCCAGTCGCGATCGCGAAGCAATATCACGCTTTATACCTCGAAATTAAAAGCGGCTCCACGTCGAACGAATTTCAAAGAAAGACCGGAAAACACTGCACTGATTTTTCATCGTTGCGTGTCGAAACCTTTGATCTCTCGTCCGTTCGATGATTCATCGATCGTTCCTCTCTATTCTCTCTCTTTTTT
>NW_006263353.1:1843101-1844009 GCF_000469605.1 Apis dorsata | reverse complement strand
CAAGAAGACTAGGATAATGGCGCGAATCGAGGCGAAGCGGCCATGATGATGAGTTGGCGAGTTCCACGACGACGGATCCCGAGTTTCTCGAGTGTTCTCGAGCGCGAATCTGCATCGAAATTCGAAACTTCGTGATTGGAGGAGCGACGATGCGCGAATCACAGCCTGTTAAACGTTCGTGCGGCGTTTCAGTGATTTTCGACAGAGATTTTCATTCCCATCTTTTCTTTTTGGTTTCGAGTCTTTTTCGAATTTAAGAAGTTAAAGTTATGGAGTTTTATCGAAATGAATTTCACGCGAGAATCTCTTCCTTCGTGCTCTTTTTCAGGGATCGATTTGTTAAATTTTATTTTTTCTTTGAATAAAAATTTTCATCGCGAGAAATTCATTCTCGAGAAAATCGCACGTATAATGAAATCATATTTTAGATGGAATCTCTTCACAGCAGTTGTGCATCAAGGAATGATTTCAATAATGGCAGAAAGGAAGAATAAATTGTTTTCCTCGTATTGTTATTGCTTAGATTTATAAATAAAAAGAATTAATTAAATATATTATTATCAATTGTACAATTAACATACCACATTACTACAAATAATAATACAATTTACACATCGATTTTTTACAATATTATCTAATTAATAGAAACCAAAAACATTGAAAAGAAAAAGAAGAAGAAGAACAACAACAACAAAAAGAAAATCGAATCCTTTTACAACTCCATTCCTATCCCACCCCATCATTAACGAAATCACCCTCGATGTGTCGAATTACGGTCAAATCGTTCCCCAATTACCAGAAACCGGAAACTCGAGAGAAAAACTCGCCCTCCCTCAATTACAACAACCAGCTAAAAGAAGGTTGAAGCTTGAGGTTCAAATAATACCTCGAGACAATTATCTCGGCCA
>NW_006263353.1:1830404-1842902 GCF_000469605.1 Apis dorsata | reverse complement strand
CCTTCGATACACACATCCCCGCCATATCATCCAGAGAAGGATCCAGATTGGCAAAAGATTAAAAAAAGCGCGAAGAAGTGAAATAACATGAAGGGAAAGAGGGGAAGGGGTGGGTTAGGCGCAACAGTTTGCTTCCTTCCTTCCTTCCTTTCGTAGTGATTCAACCCCCGAAGGATGAAGGTTTCTTGGGGGTTGGATTTCAGGGGAGGGATGGGGCGAGGAAACGGAAGATTGTTGCGCTTCTTGCCACGGTTCAAGGGGCTGGAATTTGGATTCAAAGAATTTGAATACTACAATCTTGAGAGATATTTTATAATTTCGAATCTTTATGTATTTCAATGATCTTCTGGTAAAATAATAATACGCCTTCATATTAAATATTTATTTAATAGTGTACACGAAATGAGATTGCAAAAAATTTATTTTATATAAAGAGTTATAGAATTTTTGATTTGAAAATATTTTGAAATAATTATATTAACTTTTTATATATTTATAAATATTATAGAATATTACTATTAATATTGGGATCATTATAATTGATACATTCCATGAAGCTTAAAATTTGTACAATTAATTAAATTTAAACGTATTAATATATATTAATATATGTTAATATAAATAATTATATTATATATTTTATTAATATAAATAAATTAGTGAAATTTCACAAAAGAGATGTAAGAAGATATAGAAAAAAATATATATATAATCGATTGTTAATTTATTTTAACAGAATTGAATAATTGAATCTGAAAAGGATAAGAAAACAATATTAAATAAATAAATGATCGATCAATTGATCCCTGTGTTACCATTCAAATTAACCTGACTGATATCGAATTTCTATCATTTCGAAATTAACGAATCGAGGATTATGACGAACAAGTTAATTAACATCCCCCGAAACTAAACCCGAAACACACCAATGGTCGAGTTATTAATAACGGCCGTGCATCGCGAGGGTGGATAGTGGAGGGAGAGGGAGGGTTAGATTAATCGAATCGAACAAGAGCGTGGACAGGAGGGTCGAGGATAATTCCGAAACAGGTGGTTGGCGTCGTCGGGGAGGTGGTTGAATCGCAGCACAGCGCGAGGCGGTTACAGCTGCCGCTCATGGGGGTGCATTATGCTCAACACCCCGTGGAGGAAGGCTCGATCGAAGTGTCGGCTTCTCGTCTTAGCACGAAGATAACGCGTCTCGTGATGGCCGAGGTCGATAGATATAATCGAAATTGTTGAGTATTGAGGTATTGGAAGGAGTTTTTGATTTTATTGATTCTCTATTTTTGGAATTTGCGAAAATCGTTATAAATTGTATTGGCTGTATGTTGGAAAAATAGATAATTAGAATTAGAAAGTAGAAATTTTTGAATTTAATTGTTATAAATTATATATAGAAAATAAAAATTTATTTAATATAAAGAGTTATAGAATTTTTGAATTGAAAATATTTGTAATTGATTATATTAATTTTTTATATAGTTATAATTATGATTATTATAGGATATTAATATTGGGATTATTATAATTGGTATTACATGAAGCTTAAAATGTATACAATTAATTAGATTTGAAGGTAAATTAGAGGGTTGAAATCTCACAAAAGAGATGTAAGAAGATATAGAAAAAATATATATATATATATATAATCGATCGATTGTTAATTTATTTTAGAATAATATATAATTGTTATAATATTTTTAAGCGTCCTCTTTCCATCCATGCTTGAAACTAAAATTATATAATTGATTAGTAAGATTCGAAGGGAAATTGGAAGATTGAAATATCGGGAGAGGAGGTATAAGAAGCGGAAGAGTACACTTGATCAGTTTTCAATTTACCTTGGAACAATGCAAGATAAATTGGAAAACAATTAAGGCCACTTTTCTACTTCTCCAATATTCCAATTTATTTTCGAATTATCCTAATTAATTAAATTATATTTAATCAAAAATTACGATTCGATGTCAAATTTAAGCATTTATTGAAATTAATTAATTAGACGGATCTTTATTATTTCATTATAAATTAAGAAATTAAGAATGGATATTAAAAATCCTCTCTTAAACTATATAAATACTTATATACTTATGAAAATTATAACATAAAATAAAAAAATTCATTGTAAACAAATATACATCCTAATTCATAATTTATAAATATCTATAAATATTTTTTCAACAAACCAAAAACACCAGTTAAAAGAAACACGACGTTCAACAAATGTACAAGTCTCGAAAAACGCTTCGTTTGAAAACGTAAATTCACGTTCTCGTGCATTATGTATCGTATATATAAATTCGAGCGACATTCTCGACTCAAGTTTGCTCGTATGGATAGGATATATATATATATATATAGAGAGAGAGAGAAAAAGATTATTGGTTTCGAGGAGATTGAAACGCAGAGTAAAGGATGGATAAAGGTATTGTACGGCAGGTATAGAGGGATGTATCGAAACGTGGATGGATGAACAACGCTGAAGTCCGTCTAAAATGAGGGAAACGAGAGGATAACGAGAAACCATAAAGCCATCGTGGAAAATTTATACGATATATAGAGGGAAAGTGCTTGGATATCTTTCAATTTTTAGGTTAGCTTTCGTATTTCAAAAGAAAAAAAGAATCTATCCTCAATCCTTTTCCAATTATTTTATTCCTTTATTTATTTATTTCTCGTTCTTTATCCTTCGATTATCATAGCTCGTTTCCAAAAATTTCCAAAAATTTTCCCAAAAATCTTTGAAAGAATTTTATTCGTTCGAATTTTATTCGAACGAATTTCAGTTTGAGAAGATTATTATTATTGAGAATTGGAAAATCGAAAAATACACGAAATTTACACATCACACGAAATTTCCACGAAATATATATTTCATTATCCGCGTTATACGCAATAGTGCATAGTGGCGAACAATGTCTCGCCAATTGAAAGACGAACCGGGACGTAAAATAGATTTCGAAACCTAATGGATTCCTCTGCGATTCGGCTTTCAAAGGTCTGGATATTCGGTGATCTATGGTGCTCCATCTGGCTGGCGGTCGACGTATGGATGTGCACCGCGTCGATATTGAATTTGTGCGCCATCAGCCTGGATAGATACTTAGCAGTGACCAGGCCAGTCAGTTATCCTCAGGCAAGTACCATTTACCGATTATTCGATTTCGTGGAACAGGTGTACGATGAAACGCTCGATGAAGCCATTTGTCCCCTACTTGGTTACTCCCCTCACTTATATATAGAGCCTCTGTTTCTGTCGAATGGACAATGAATTCGACGTTCCCAGCTTGGAATGGCTTAATTGATCGATCGAATTGTTCGACGATCGTCAAACGTTTGAATTCACACGCTCGATTTATTAATTTTATTAATCCTTGCCAGAAATTGGAAAAATAGGAAAGATTGAGATATTATTAGAAAAATGATTGCGAATGATTGATTTCTAATTTTGTTTCGTAAGTTTGAAGAAAAATAATTTTGCAAGTTTTCATTAGCTTAATTAAATTCTTTGGAAAGATTAAAAAATTTAACTAGAAAAAGTTTTAATTTTCTAAGAATCTCTACAAATATTTTGACAAATTTTCAAATATTTCAATTATAAAGATACTTTAACTTTAATAAAAATTAAAAAAATTTCCAACTTATTCTTATTTATTCTAAGAATCCTAATTTTTTATAAATTCAATTAAATTTCCATTTTATATCAATCAAATAAACACACAAATTAACAAATTATTTTTCCCCTTTTGTGTTAATTCAAATTATCAAATTTTCGTGTTAAAAAAATATCAAAAAATTAATTTCGAATTAAATTTCTGTTGTCATCGCCTCATGAAACCATTTTGAATTTTCGAAATCCAGATCATGTCGCCGAGGAGAGCAAGGCTGCTGGTTGCAACCGTGTGGATCTTGAGCTTCGTCATCTGCTTCCCACCCCTGGTCGGCTGGAAAGACAAACGGGTAACTATCACCAATTTCGACAGTTCGTACCCTCGTTAGCAACGTGTCTGCCACTTTCTACCACTTTCTTCCATCTTGTTCACGCAGTCTCATCCCGCGCACAACATGACGTTTGCTCAAAACGGACCGTTCAACACCACCACCATCTTCGTCCCCATGAAACCGTGTCCTTGGATCTGCGAGCTGACCAACGATGCCGGCTACGTCGTTTATAGGTGAGTTATAG
Source organism: Apis dorsata (assembly GCF_000469605.1). NCBI lineage: Eukaryota > Metazoa > Arthropoda > Insecta > Hymenoptera > Apidae > Apis > Apis dorsata. The sequence goes on along the minus strand of NW_006263353.1, from coordinate 1,838,713 downwards.
AAAGTTTTGTGAATCGTCTTCTCAAAACTTAAGAATTATTATACTTTCTTTTTACTCTTTGTTTCATTCAGAGAGATTTTTCAAAGGGGGTTGAAAAGTTCTTTTTTGGAGAGTGGAGAATTTTGTAAGAGATGAGGAATTGGGGAAAGGAGTTTTAGTGAAAGAGTTTTTGTGAAGTTTGAGAAAGTTGAGAAGGTTGAGAGACAATTAATATAAGGATGATTGGAATGAAAATTATAGAATTTGAATTTCTTTTGGAATTTCAGAGAAGATTAGATATTTTGGTAAAGATTTCTTAATTTGTAAAACTATTGGATTGGAAATTGTAATGTTTGAATTTTTGGGATGGGATAATTTTAGAGGAAATCAAAAGTTGAGATAAATTACACTTTTTGAAGAGAGTTTGTGAACTAATTTGGGTGAAAATTTGTGTTTGAATTCTCTGGGCTATAAATTTGTGAGTGAAGAATCTTAATGAAGATTAAGATTACTTGTTAGAAAAGTATGGAGGTGATCGAGGTGAGGAAACTTTTTAAAAGGATTTGCAAGCTAATTGGGATGAAAATTTTAAGGTTTTGAATTTCTTGAAGAATGGAAGAGATCATTAATTAAGATAATTGGTTAATTAAAGAGATTGTAGTAATTGGTATGTCTAATTTTTTGAAAGAGATTTGTAAATTTATTTAATTTTAAAAATTTAGAAATTTAGAAATTAAAAAATTAGACGTACAGTTGAATCGATTTGTAAAATAAACAAGATGGAATTAGTGTGAATCGTTTCAATTTGGAAAATTGAAATAATAGAAATTAGAGTCAGAGTTTAAAGTAAATGTGTGCTGTAAATCTTACAACTTGAATTCCCAGAAATAGAAAATATAGTTCTGAGACTAGGATCGTAAAGTTTCGTTTCTTACATACTAGAACATTTCGACATCTCGCCACTTTAACACTGTAAGTTATGATACCTCGAGGCTTTGATAGTTGAAATATTATGATATTCCGACGCTTTGATGCTTCAGAGTTTCGAAACACCTGCACCTGGATTCCTTAATCCCACGGTTTCAACATTAACTTTGTCAATCAGAATTATTAATGGGGAATATTCGAATTTGAGGGATCTTGTTAATTGGAATGAAAGATTTTCGAAGTAGAAACTTTTAAAAATTCCATTTGATGGAAATTTTAAAATTTCAATATTTCAAAATTCCAAAAACTTTCAGAACTTCATTACACAAGACTCCTTTCCCTAAAAAAAAAAATCTCTTAATAAAATATCTTGATAAAAATTTTGAAAAATTCTTTGAAAAATTCTCTTTTCTCAAAAATTATAAACTCTCCAAATTTATTTTAACCAATGTTTGTAAACAACTTTTTTCAAAAACTATCAAATCTCAACCTTATCCTAACTTCCAAAAATTCCAATTATCCTAATTTCAAAAATTTCCAATATTTCCAATTCTCTAACAGGCCGATCTCGAACAATATTTTCGAATGATCAAATCACGTAACACAAGAATACAACGAATACAAAATTACACGCGTAATAGAGCGGACGTGATCCGCCTTGAAAATTATTAAGCCGTGGAGAGTTAGGTCTGAATTTTCTGGCAAACATCGTGTCTATTCTTACCGTGTTATCGCGATCGGCGTGTTCATCAATCCACGCCGGTTTATGCCCGACGTTGCATCTAAATCAGCTACTGAGTAGACGGTTAATGTTCCATCCTTGCGCCAGATAAATTTACGGTGCCTCGTTCCCTCGTGTTATCATTTTCACTTTGCCCGTGATAATTCAAACCTTTTCACTGTAAATGTAAAATTCCTCGAAAAGAAGAATTATAATCGGTGATGTAACAAACCGTTTGTTGTAGTATTGAAAGCTTCTCGTTTCGTTCGACAATACGAATTTATATCGTTCAAATGATTTTTAAAATTCAACGAAACGACAAAAATCTTGGATTTTTATGATGAAATATTTTTATTCAATATCGTAAAATCTATCAGGAAAAGTAATTAATATTCTTTGTACAATGGTGTATTGAATTTAATTTTGGTATTTAAAAGAGAAAATTTCTTTTCACTTTTATTAAAATATTTAAATACGGTAATGTTTCAATTAAATATCGTGTAAATTAATCTTCTGTCACAATTCAAAATCTATATCTAATATTTCTAAAATTTATTCTTCTAATATATTCAAATCAAGATTAATTTTCTGTCTAAACGATATTAAATATTTCTAATAAATTCTAATTAATTCTAATTCTATCAAAATTAATTTTTAAAGCTACGTCAAATCTTAAAATTATCTTTAAATTAAAATATAGTTCTTTCAATATAAAAATCATCGATCCCATTTACAAATTTGAGAAAATTGATTTTTGTATCCTGATAAAATCTATCAAAATTAATTCCCCGCTTAAAATACACAATAAAATTCATCATTGGATCGTGACACGTGCAATTTCATAGCATAGAGTTCATTTCGCTTTTTCCATCATGGCGATCGAAAGATAGAAGATAAAGCGCCCTCTATTCATCAGCATCTATTGTGAGTGTGTCAACAAAGGGGCACAACTTGATCTCTTATCTGATACAAAGAGCAATACTGTAGACAAACAGTAGCTTTATCCATAGACACGAAGTTTACAAGGCTATCTGCGAGCGAGCGTTTCGTATCTTTCCATCCTGGCCTCGTGTAGAAAAAGATATGTCAAAGCGAAACTGGAAATTCAATGAAACCTACCGCCACACCACTGTGTTTTCGATACGATGCTTCCCCCTGTTCTTCATTTCAATTGTGAAGATGAAATATGTGTTACAGAGAAAATGAAAAACATAGAGGTAGTTCTATTTTGTTTTAGAGAGTAAGCTGTTTATAGTATAATTGAAAACACATTTTGTTTTAAAAAATTAATTTCGATGAAAGATAATAATACAAAATACTCTTATTTCATTTTCTGGAATTTTATAAAGGTATTCTTTCTTTCTATGAAAAGTTATTATGTATGTATAAAAAAGAAAGAAAATTTAGAGAGAGAAGGTATGAAAGATGAAATATTTCAAAAAGGAAAAATAGAAAGAAGAATTAAAATAGGAAAGGTGAAAAATTGTAAATTGAAATTAGAAAAGAAATGTTATGATAAAAGATAGTACAAATATGAAAATAATAGAAAAAGAGAATAAAAGGAAGATAAGAAAATTAGAAAGGAATTAAAAAGAGAAAATGAAAGAAGTAATAAAAAATAATAGAAATAAATTAAAAAAGAAATGAATGAGTAGCTAAAAGAAATATGTATGTTACATTTCATAAAATCTACAGGAAAATAAAAACAGTTTATTGCTCACTGGGATAATTAAAAAAGCAGCTGGTATAACACACAACTTTGTCCCACTATGAAAAATATTATTCTTTAAATTTTTCCTCCTCCTTTAATTCTTGCAATGTGCAATAAATTATATTTTTCCTGTAAATTTTATATATAAAATGTAACATACACTCTTCTTCCGGATGTTCATCTGAATAAAATTTAAGAAATAAAAGAATAACAAAAATTGCAAATATAAAAAAATAAGAGAAGAAACAACCAACCATTTAATTTAAAATTAAACTCCATTTTACAATCTATCCAATCTTTCATTAAAATCTTCAATTACTCCTTGATCAACTCCTTTTTCAATTTTGAGTCTTTTAAAATCTTGATAAAATACCACAACTCGATAACACAAATTAAAATAAAATAAAATAAAATAAAATTATAATTAATCCTGTCGATTCTAAGAAGCGAAACGAGACAAAACGAAGTAGGGACTTAACAGGTGGCTCCATTAAACGCGATCCTCGTCTAAGAATGCCCAAGGGATGAGCGCCTATCTTGAAACGAAATTATCCTCTTTAACTCTGTCCTTCTCTCTCTCTCTCTCTTTCCCCTTTTCTGTACTAAATTAAAAACTTATTTGCAGCGCTCTTGGTTCTTTCTATATACCGATGTTGGTCATGCTGTTTTTCTACTGGAGGATCTATAACGCGGCCGTCTCCACCACAAAGGCTATTAATCAAGGCTTCCGCACGACAAAGAGTTCGAAAATGTTTGGCTCTAGGTAAAATTGAGTCTCGTATTTAGATTGTTGAATGGCTGATTCAATAAAGAACCATTCAGAATTAAGTAACTATTAAACATTATTAAATACAGGAATTATTCAATAAAATTATCAGAATTAAGTTAATCATTAAATATAGGAATTATTAAACCTACTGTTTTTATTATTTCATTATTAGAATTTTGAATTATAGAAATCAATTTTAATTCGCATGCTCGTGATTTCACTAAATAAATCAATTGTTGCAAATTGTAGAATTATCAAATAGAAAAATCAAATTATTCACTTTTCAATTATCATATTAATTATCATACAATGTCAAAATCAAATTCCTCACTTAACCAACCATTAATTTGTATTAAAAATAAGCAACATCTTGAAATATTAAATTAATAATTATATATTACATAAATATGAAATTTTTTATAATTAATTACTTTTCAATTATAACACAATATAACAAAATCTACGTAAAATTAAAGACAATTTAAGTCATCTTTAATTTGTTTAAAAAGTAAAAAGTTTATAAATATACTTATCGATCGATTATGAGAAATAGTGCTACGAACGAATTGTGCTGCAGATTCGACGAAGAGAGGTTGACCTTGAGGATCCATCGTGGCCGAGGAAGCGTGCACAATGGGAGCAACAACGGAAGTCCGAGGAGTCCTGAGTCGAACAGTCGGTGCTCGGTGAAAAGGGAGAAGATAAAAATCTCGGTGTCGTATCCGAGCACCGAGACGTTGAATACAAAGTGTAACACCCTCGAAAGAACGCCATCCAAGTGTTCCCAGACCTCTGTGCATTATAGCAATGGTCAGACGCACAGTCAATTGTGTCCAACCCCCAGAAGCACTCATTTAAAGGTAACTTTGTGATTCGAATGAATTACTCTCTCATTCCTTTAATATTATTCCTTTCTTCTGGAAAAATTTAATTTTCCAATTATATGAAAAGGAAAGATAATTGAAATTGCTAATCTTTTTATTATTGAAAATAATAAAATTTTTGCATGATATTACACATTAATTCAATAAATTGATATCAAAGATTGAAAAGGAAATAAGAATAAGGATAAGGATTTTTTAATGTAAATAATAATAATATTTTTGATTACGTTTGTCAAAATATGAATTTCCATAAATATCTAAATTGAATCTATAATCTAAAAATTGAAATTTATTAAAGAAAATATTTTTTTTCGAATGGTAATCAATTTGTTATATAATATGTAAAAAATAATTCTTCGAAAAAATCGAAATCGAAATACTCTTTGTCCTCCTTTTTTCTCGTGCAATTAAATTTTCTGAAATGTAAATCGCGCGAAAGAGAGGAGTCAGAGAACGTTTACAGGGCGCCATAAATATGCATCAACGCCTCGAAATCTTTGTCCAAGAGCTTTGCACGAATAAAAATCCGTCCACAGCTTTTTCCATCTTTAACTCTTGGCCATAAAAAAGAAGTCACATGTTATTTCAAAATTCATTCATTAATCTCGGTGAAGCGAAAAATCCATCAACTTATCAAATAATGATCAGAAAAGAAAATTTATTTATCATTTTTTTTTCGTAGTGGAAGAAAAAAATAATAAAATATATAGTATCATCCTTTATTTTCAATTTTGAAGATTATTGTCTAAGTTTAATAAAAAATATAATAAATGCAAAAATATTATTGCATTTATTATAAAATTTATATTAATTTATATATTGAATTGTTTATCATTTAACGCTATTATCACTTTATTATTTAAATTTGATTTTCATGTGACTATAAATAATAAAGAAATATAGAGCCTGATAAAAAGATCTTATTGGAAAATATACGTAAATATTTTTCGTAGCTTATACAATAATCTGAAAGAAAAGCCTTGAGAGAATAGAAGAATTGAAGAAGAAAAATCTTGCACGTGCACAATCTATCACACATCCAATTTTACGTCACAACAATCGTTAGATTAAATATTTTTGAAACAACAATTACATTTTCCTTTATTCTACCATGAAAGAAACGATAGAAATTTTCTTGGCTTTCTTACGAAATAAATAAAAAAGAAAAAAAATTTCTCAACTTCTCCTCTCCCAATAGCCTCGAATCAATAATTTGTCTATCTTTGCGACATCCGATAAAACCCTGAAAATAGCGAACAGAACGAACAGAGCGTAGCGAAAATGGGTTTCGATTTTACGATAGAAAACGGATTTCACGATCGTGAAATCGTAAAATTCTGGTGACACGTTGGAAGTGTGTCTCTCGAGGAAAATATCGAGGGAACGGTGTCGTTAAACGTGGTCTCGATACGTTCGCGACAGGTGAGCGGCATCAACAGGGTTGGAAGCACCAGAAGACCTAGCAGGAGGAACAGCTGCGAGAGTCAAATGATGGGTGATGAGATGTCGTTGCGGGAGCTCACTCAAGGCACCGAGGAGAAACCAAGGGTGATGAAGATGGGGAAGAGAAATATTAAAGCTCAGGTATTGCACAATCTTTTGAAATATTGAAAATTGAAAAGAGTGTAATTGATTGATCTAATAGAATGTCTAATAATTGAATTATATTGAGAGAAAGAGAAAGAGAGAGTAAAAAATGAACACTAATAAACATTTGTGCTGTTAATAATTTATGTAAAACTATAGATACTAATTCTAAAATCAATGTATAATTTAATATTATAGTTTGATTGATTTATATAAAATTATAAGTAAATAAATGATAAAAAAGAATAATAAAGAATTATAAAGAATGATTGTGAAAAATTTGCAGAGAATATATATGTTAAAGAATACATGAAGTTGTTATAATGATCCAGGTGAAGAGATTTCGAATGGAGACGAAGGCAGCGAAGACACTGGGCATCATCGTCGGCGGGTTCATCCTCTGCTGGCTTCCGTTCTTCACAATGTACTTGGTGCGCGCCTTTTGCCGCAATTGCATCCACCCCACTGTGTTTAGCGTACTGTTTTGGCTAGGCTACTGCAATTCCGCAATAAATCCGTGTATCTACGCGCTATTTAGCAAAGACTTCCGGTTTGCGTTCAAAAGTATCATCTGCAAGTGTTTCTGCAAACGGCGGACGAACACTTTGAGACGCGGCAGCGATGGAAGTCAATTAGCGATCAGGTGAGTGAAAATAAATCTCTTTCGAATCAAGTCATGAATCTAAATCATGAATCTCTCTCAATTAATTATGCAAATATGATTTAACGATAGACTCAACTGATTGTTCAACTTTGACTCAATTGAAAACATGATTCTCTGTTTGCTATTTAATTTTATTTTATTTGCAAATCTCTAACTTCATCAAACACTACAAACTTCCTAAAACTTTTAATATTATCTCAACTAACTTCCCATAACAATCTATCCTTCACAATAAGACACCCAACAAACTATGCCATTAATATCATAGTTCAACAGGAAACCAATATGGCAATCAATTAACCTTCCACAATAAGTTGGTAATAGTTAACTATTGTAGTAACAATCTAGTATCAAAAATTCTCCATTTTCTAATAAAATATAGTATCAATCTATCTTCCAATACAAACTAAATCAATATCACTGTGATATCAATCCAATCTTTCATTTTGTAAACTATCCAACATGAAAGCTTTTGATAATAATATCAATTCACTTTTCACAACATCTATATCTCAATAAAATTTACTCTCTACAAGCAAACTATCATATCATACCTAACCTTCTATCACAACAATCTAGTCAACAAAAAAACTATCACAGTATCATTTTAAACTCCACAAAGGATATCACTTACAATCTATTGCATCAGTCCACAACAAATCACTGTCATTTCCAAGATCCAAATTGATCACATCTTCTCAAAAGATACAATCCACGATTGTAAGTCACATAAGTGATTCTACAAATCCATTTGTAGAAACGATCGGAGCCCAAGCTACTCGATGCAAGTGCCCCAACAGGGGGTGTCCATCGACGACTCGGACCCGGACCCAAGCTCAGAACCGACTGTGCATTCGCAGAGCGAGTCGAGATGACTGTAGCGTGCCAGGTGTGGCGCTCAGCGCGTCACCTTCGATCCTAGAACCTCGAAAGTGAGGATCCAATCCTTCTGAGGATTTCACGTTTCGTGCCGCGAAATCGAGCACGACGAGAATCGAGTGCGAAAGGATGGACTGGGATTCGCGACAGAAAAAAAAAAAAACAGTCGAGCTTCTTCGGTGTCTTAA
>NW_006263353.1:1827084-1830057 GCF_000469605.1 Apis dorsata | reverse complement strand
AAAAAAAAAAAAAAAAAAAAACTTGCTAGAATTAATTGTAGGGGAAATGGTGAAGATTGAAAGTGGAAAAAGAAGAATAGGACGAATAGTTTCGTGAAGGATTCATTAAGGAGAAATAATACGTACATACGTGATTACGTGTCGATATCTACATATGTGTACCATAACACAACGGATGTTAAAAAACGCAGGTTTGGTTTATACAATTCCGAAGCCAACGCAGCCATACACAGTTGGCTACCGAAGCTCCCTCTGGCCTCTCAGCTAATCGCCATCGTTGCCGCCATATTGTTTCCGTAGATTTTTTACCGTTCCTCGTTGGTTATTTGTGATAATAGCGAATTTAAACGAATCGCCTTTTGCTGAACACGCGATAATTCGGTGTGTTGTACAGGTTGCTTCAAAAAACTCGTCACGCGGATGGATTTGTTGAGAGACTGTGAGACAGAGAAACAAGAGTGGAAGAATGATATATCGAAAATTTTGAAACATCCTGTAAGACGATTTTTAATGTAATTTGTACAGGTTGTTTCAAAAGTTATTGAGATTATATTAAATTGCGTTTGAGAACTGTGAACATTGTTGGAAGATTGATGTAAGAATTTTGAAACATCTTGTAGTTCATATTATACAGGTTGTTTCAAAAATCGGCAGAATAGAGAGAATATTAACGTTCTGCTGGACATACAATCGAAGTTGTACAGATCGGTTCAAAGGTAAATCTTTGAAACTGTGAAAAGAATATTGTTGGTTAATGTAAAGAATTTTGAAACATCCTGTAGGACGTGTAATCGAGACACACGTGCACACCTACATATACATACACATACACACACATTCACACATATGCCGTGAAAAATAAAAGAAAAAGAAAAAAAAGAAAAGAACGTAATTGTTGTTATAACGATGCCATTTTAAAAAGAGGGAAACTTGCGATATTTTGTACGGACCCAATTTCGATTCTTTCTCGAACGTTCTCTTTTGATGATCGTACGAGGGAGGACAGAGGGGCGTACGAAATCGGCGAGGTTCATTGTATTATGTGATATACCGTCTACAATACGTAACGAAACGAATGGAAGAATAAATATGCGAATAAATCCATGATCGTTGATTCTTTCTCAAAGTGGTTATTTAATCCTGATGTGTGATTTTCGATTCTTCGCAGAAAATGGTGGATCAGAGATTTAGAAAACGATTTAGAAATTGAGAAAATTTTTTTATTCGATGAAGTGTTGACAACCGATTGAAATTTTGTTTAATTTTAAGATTAAAAATACGAATGATCGAAAATTTGAAAAATTAAGAAGTTTAACATTTCGTAAATTGAAGAATTTCAAAAGATAAAAAGAAAAAGATAAGAAGTGTAAAGAAAATTTTAAGATTTTACAAAATTTTGAAATATAAAGATTTTGTGATTTAAAAAACATTACAAAGATTAAAAGAGAGTTTGAATATTTTAAAAAATTATTTAAAATATAAAATTTGTTCAATATTTCAAACTTAATTAGAATTCCAACGAACTCGACTGAATATCAGTACGTCAATCGCAGGTACGTATAAATAAAATATATAATAATAAAAATACATAAGTTTATATCGAGATTAGTTATCTCCTTCAATGAATTTCTTTTTTCTTTTTTTTTTTTTTTTTTTTTGAATTTTTAATTTATTCCATCGTTCAAAACAACAAATTCATTTTTAAAATTTAAAATTAAATCAACATTTATCCCTCAATTCCACGATGTATGTATATCGATGATATATTACATTCTTCATAACACATGCATAGAAGTGGAGATTGGAATCGAATTGAATTGAGACAGAAAAGAGATACGAGTGCGCAGCATTAGATCGAACCATCGTAATTTATTGATCTGCTCTAAAACTGGCGACAATTACATAACGCATGTTAGTCCGCCCACATTTGTCTTGAATCCAAAAATAAATCTCACAATCACCGAATCGAATAAATTTATTTCAATCCAATGAAAAAAATTTCGAAATTATTTTATTTTATTCTTACAACTTTTCGATCGTTTTTTTTATTAAATTGATAATAAAAATTAATTTTTTGGCCATTTGAATATTTTTCGAAAAAAAAAAAGATACTAAATTTTTTTCAATTTCAATGTCACGAATAAAAATATATCGCTTTAATATAGCGAAATTTAGAATGCAAAAAGGATAAAAAAAGAAGAAAACCGGAAAAAAATTCCTCTAAGTCTTGGGAATTAATTATACAGAGACCATGGGTGAATGGACGAAGTGAAAGGATTTTTGGCAAGAAATAAAGACTGGAACGAAGGAGGAGGAAAGAACAAAGAGAAAGAGAGAGAGAGAGAAAAAAAGAAATGTGTGTTTTATGGGTCAGAGGATCGTCGACACGATGAATCGACTGGTCTTTTACCTTTTGTTCGCGTCATCGAACAAAATTCCTGGTCGACGTAAGCGTAGGTCATGGTTCTCGTTCACGAGACAGGTAGAAGTGAAAGAATGTCACGGACGTGTCGAGAAAAGAATGAAGAACAGGCGTTGAGAGATTGTTATTTTTTTTTTAATCTTGATTACTTAATTAATTAATCTATTTATTTATTTTTTATTTCAACCTTCAACGGAGATAATTATTTTAACTCTTTCGCTCTTTTTCGTTTCTTAAAATTTTAATTAAAATCTAAAAGTTCAAAAATCAAAAAAAAAAAAAAAATAAAGTAAAATACGTTCGTTAAAAATCATATCAGGATCAACAATAGTCCTTAGCATGGACAAAAAAATTCTTATTGGGCAATCGTCCAATACTTTTTTAAAAAGACCGTAAAATACTACTATAAGCAATTCCATTTACTTCTAATCCCCGCTTAAAGTAAAACGAGAAGTTGTAAAGGCGTCGATTAGACAGCGACGAGCGAGTAACTAATCGTTATCGTTTCACTGGATCGAAGCAAATTATTCATTTAATTTCATTGTCGCTGG
>NW_006263353.1:1816628-1827025 GCF_000469605.1 Apis dorsata | reverse complement strand
CTCTCTCTCTCTCTCTCTCTCTCTCTCTCTCTCTCTCTCTCTCTCTCTCTTTCCATTCCATTAAATTTTCAGACCCGACCTCAAAGCCGGATCTCGAAACACGAAATCCCATCGATGATGGCTCGTAAGAGACTCGCCAGTGTATCCCTGCTGTTCGGTAAAATTAATGAATTCGCCGAGTCAAAGGGATTGGCCCGCTTTTATAAAACCAGTCAAAGTTTCGACCGTGCCCCTGTGCGACTGCAATCCGGTCAGGCAGTCCTGTGTTATCCTTACGGGGCACGACGGAATTCCGCGTTTCTGACTGTCTGTAATGGGATTTATTCTTCGTTACGACGATACAGATTCCTTTGAGATTCAAGTTCACTGTAAATAAAATGTAAATTGTTGGAATATTTATGGTAGGCTGACGTGAAGTTTCCGTCTATATTGGAAATTTAATTTCTTTGTTACGATTCATTTGACTTTTTCTTTTTTTTTTTTTTTTTAATTAAGCTAATTTTTAATTGGCTTTTAAGCCAATATATTTGAAGCCAATATATTTTAATAGCTGATTCTTTAATACTTATTTATACGATTAAAGAAATACGTTTAAATAAAAATTACATGTATAAAGTATGTTTCAAAAAACTGTTTCATACTCACCTTTTTTATACAATTGGAACGAAAATTCGGCCAAACTCGTTTAAAAGAAAGTGAAAAGAAACTGGTAATTGGTGAAATAATTTATTCACGCGTAAATTAGTTTAAACTATATTAACGAATAAGGAAATAATGAGAAAGGATTGGAAAAGAGAAAGAGAAACGAATGCGAATTAAGTTCATTCCTACTTGGGTCACGTGTTTGTGGCTGCGTGGAACGAACTCGAAAGGCATTCAGAAAGTTTGATTATCCCCTCACCAACCAAATAACCCGTTCCTGCAAGAAACGCGGGAGAAATACCCGATCGAAACGAAGATTATACCGCCCCTTTGATCGTTCCTCTACGTATAAAGGAAAATGCGGTTTGTAATCATTGGAAAACGAAGGTGGAAACTTTCTTCTTCTCCACTAATGTAAAATAGTTGAATCCAGAGATCATAATTCAAATTGATGGAAAAATTTATAATCGCTGAATATCAAAAATTCAAAAAAGAATTCTTGCCAATAAGTTCTTTTTAATTCTTTTAATTTTAGAAAAATTTTTCTGAATATGAATTAAGTAGTAATTATATCTTTGATATTTTTTTAATTATTCAAGAATCATTGCAAATTTTTTTTATATAAAAATTATAGAAAATACAATGTGCAATATTGCTTCAATATTATTTAAAGCATTTTTTTATACATTAAGAAAAGTTCTGTGAAATAATTCCATCAATATTCCATTCTTATCTTTTTAAACTTATTCATAAAAATTCAAAAGAAAGTATTCCAACCTCCAATATTCCATCGAAAGAATCTCGATAACAAGAAGAAAATTTCTTCACCTCATTTAAATATATAACCTCTTTCTTCTATCTATCTAAATCTATCAGCTTTTTTAAAACATTTTTTCATACACAAAATTCAAATAGAAAATATTCAATTTCAAAGTAATCATTCCCAAGAAAATAAACTTTCGCACTCTATCGATAAAAAAGAACATAACCCTCGAACATAACCTAAAAAAAAAAAGAAAATTTCCATTTACACTATCTTTTCTTCTTAATTAAATTACCCCTTTTTTTTTTTTAAATACAATGCCGCAAGAGTGTACGTAAAATTTCAAAGGAGAATGTTCAATCTGATCAAGAAAAAAAAAAAAAAAAAAAATAAGAAGAGATAAATTCCCCTCGGAATAAAAAGCGACCTCTGTCGACTATCAAATCAAATCGTTTCCCCATTGATTTATTACTTAGCTTCCGGCAGATTGGTGGCCATGACCCTGAATCCATTATGATCGGCCACGTAATGAACCTGTTGTAAAACCCCATTCGGATCGATATAGCTGTAAGCACCCCTTGTCGTCCCGTCCAACGATCTAGACTCGGTTTTCGCGCTCGAATCCCCGGTGTAAGTGTAGTCGTATTGGCCCAACGAATCTTGAGTGTGGTGAAGGGAGCTGTGCAACAGTCTGTGCAACGGCAAAACTGGAAGTACGTAGGGGGCGGGCAAGGTCACGGGCCTTTGAATCGTGTCCAGTGGCACGAGTTTGTTGAGCCGCAAGGGATTTTCTTGGGACGAGTGTCCTTGGTCCTTCCGTTGTTGGCCAGATTGAGGCGATGACGATGACGAGGTCGAGATCGTTGCGAGGGACGATATCTTGGAGAGGTTGGGGTCCGGTTTCGGCACCTCGATCCTTTCTGCCTCGGATCTCGAGAGGAGGAATGGATTCTTCGTGGTTTGCTGAAAGAAAAACGAGGGAAGGGGGTTTCAGTGGTTTCGAGAAATGATCACTCGAGAGATGCTTCAAGCTTTGTATAGTGTAGAATGGAAATTGTCTTGTTTATACAATGGTTTATTTTCTTTAAACTTATTTGCTTCTTTGCGTGGAGGAAGTAATCATCGTGGGGAAAATTGAATTGGAAAATTCTTAAGCCTTGTTACTATAATTTATGCCCGTTATTCTTGTGTTCAAGGATGAGAAAAATTTTCTAATTTCACAGTATTCCTTTTTTTAAATTTATATGTATATAATTTCTTCGCGAATAAAATGAATCTTTCGAAATTATTTAGAGAAGTTTATTCTTAAAAAATATTTCGCTTTTCTTTGAAAAATTTTTTTACGAGATTATTGCTCGAAATTGAAATTTTCCAATCGTTAATCGAGGAAAATTAAACGGAACGTGACGATATTAGTATTCTCTGCAATGTTAATAAAATATACAACGCGCGTGGAGGTAAATACGAATTTGCGGCCAATGGCGGAAACCGCTCCGCGGGCCGATCCCTCGCAAATACATGTTAACGCGGCTATTGTTTCCTGCAACCGGTTTTAAGTTAATAAAATCGAATTTCACTCGGCTGTACTTCAATTTTTCTATCCGTGAAATGAAAATTTAAAAAATTAATTTATGGTGGTGAAGCAAATGAAAATTTTAAATCATAAAAAAAAAGATTTATTTTAAAATTTTAGAAATATAATATTATATACTATTATTTTTCATTTGAATTTAACATAGAACAAGATTTATTTTGAAGATATATTTAGTTTAATGTAAAATGAAATTTGAAATATTATACGAAATATTATAAACTATTGTTTTTGCACTTACCGAGATTTCTTGAGCAGCCAAATTCTTCTCGTCGTCCTTCGTCAGCTGTGCAAAGCTGAAGTAAGAAGGCAGAATTTTGTAAGAGAGAATGTTCGATTGATAATTCGATGGATCCCCCAACTGCGACTTCTGCAACTCCTCCAAGTGATTCTTCTTCCCCGCGGCCACTTCCGGTGTGTCCTGTATCGTCTGAAGATCGTTCTTAGGAGGCTGTGGCAAGTTACTGGCCCGCACTCTGAATCCATTCTGATCGTCTGCCGTGTAAGTCACAGTTTGCAAAATTCCATTTGCATCCACGTATGAATATCCTATACATAGAGTAATGAAAAAAAATTTTCAATCAAAAATTTCTAAGATAAAATAAATACATATTTTTAAGCTAGAAAGATGTGATTACAAAATCGTAATTACATTCGGGCTAAATCGAAAAACTGACAAAAATTTTATCGATTTTAATTTTTCCAAACAAGATAAAATAAAGTGAAACGAAAATCTGGATTCATCGAGTGAAATCGTAATGAATACACGCGATATCTTTTATTTCGAATCCGTCGATAAATAAATCGGCAAAAGAGAGATCCAATAAAATTTTACCGATCGAGTAAAACACTCGCGCATTCGCATTATGCGATTTCTTCGACGAATCAATCGAGCATCAATCAAACGGTACCCGGTTTGTCGAACGTGCACGTCGGTTCGAAAGAATGGTTGGAAAAGTGGTAGGAGGGCATACATTGCTTAAGAAGAGAGGTGAACCAGCGAAGATGGATCTATCGTAGGGGCGTTTGTTGCGTCACATCCATCATCGTTTTCTAAAGTGGTAGCATGCGTACGTGGGCCGTCTTCTTTATCTCGAAACGGCTAGGAAAGGAATGTGTGCCATTCCATTTTTACGTGTCATTCGTTATGCGAACTTGTCGATTTTTTTTTTTTTATCGAGTTGTTGAGAAACGAGGTTTTTGTTTTTCTAATTTATGGAAATATAAATCGAATCGAATATAGTATATTTCATTTTTTTTTTTTATTGGGAGATATCAAGAAAATTTATGATAGAAAAGGATACCAAAAATTTAGAAAATAAATTTTTATTTATTAAAATTATTTTTATTCTTTCTATCTAATCTTTTTTTTTTTACTTTTGGAGATGTAGTTATATATATACAAAATATTAATATTCTTTGAAAGATCGATTCCAAAGATCAAAAGAAACACAAAAGTTATACGTAATACAATATACAAAAACTGCCATTGAAACTTATTTATTGAGTTATTAAGTTTGAGTTAAATAAGACAGAGATGGAGAGAGATCGCTTCCTCTTTGTCTCGCTTCATCTAACGAAAATTTAAATTCTTTATAACTTAATAAACAAGCCTCGATCGATATTTTTATATACCAATTTTTCTATTTATTTCGATCCATAGAATCAATCCTTCGAAAGTGTTCAAATTAATATTAATATTGTGTATAATAATCTGAGAATTGAAGAAAGAAAAAAATTTTTGAATTGAGCTTTTATAAATGGTTCTATATCCTATTGTATATTTTTCTATCATAAAACGAACGAAGAATTTTCTCGGTTACCTAATGCAAATCAAATGGAATAAAATGCAAAATTGAATGAATGATACGTATAGTAAGTAGAATGAATATGAAAGGTATAAAATATAGTGAAAGAAATATACCAGATATATTGGTGTTATATAAAATACGATGAAAATGAATATTGAAAAAAATTCAAAAATTTCGTTCTTTCTTAATAAAAGAAAAAGAAAAAGAGGGACAAACTTTGTGAAAAACAATTGCCTGTATTTTTATACAAATATCCGCCCGCAAATTCGGAACATTCCATTAAAATTGCGAATGAAGTCGCCGAGTTTCGTCCCGTTGTAATTAAAACCAGAAAAAAAAAAAAAAAGGTAAATTTCGTGGAAAATAGTCATGTGGTTTTTAGACTGTCGAAACAATTACTCGCAACCGGTGTAAAAATGTGTCGCTCACTTTTATCGAGGTTTTAAAATTTTTTCTCGATATTACGCGAACCAAAAAAAAAAAAAAAAATCTCGCGAATGAAAAAAAAAAAAAAAAAAGAAATGCATCGTTGAAAAATTAAAAAGAGCAATCGGTGGAAAATTTTTTAGCGGGAATAAAAAGTGAAAAAAAATATTCCTCGATTCGAGAAATATGACACGAATTGAAATTAAATGAAATGAAATAAGAGTATAAAATAAAATATAAATAGTAATAAAATATATAATGGTGATAATGTGAAAATGAGCGAAGAAATTTAATATAACAATGAAAACTTTTTTCAAATGAAATGAATCACTATGATACAAAGTAGTGATGTACAAAGTGAAGAAAGTAAGAAGAAAAATTTCGAGAGATTTCGATCGTGATTATGACGGATTATATAGATAATTTCGACGACTTACCACCCTGCGTGATTCCGTTCAAACTGGATTCCGATTTTGCGTGATGAGGGCCCGTGAATGAATAATGATATCCCCCTGATCCGTCCTGTATATGGTACTGTCTCAATGGCGTCAGTGATCCTACAGGGCTTAGCCAAACGTTTGCGATCGGCGTTGCGATTATTCGGCCGAAAAACGTGCTTAACAGAATTATCTGGACAGAAACAGAGAAATATTTCATTTGTGCATTTAATCGAAGAAAAAATTGAGAGAAAGATGAGGGATGAGAAAAAGAATATCTAGGGAGATAAATGTTGTTAAGTTTACGTTTGAAAAATGTAACCAGAGGATACAACCTGTGGATATATAATTAGATAAATATTTTCGAGTTTTTCGAGAATCTTGGCAAAGTTTAATCAAAATTTTCCACAAATTGTCCTCGAATATCTTCAATCCTGTTGAAATTTAATATCCCTAGAAACCAAACTTTTTGCCCCTCCCTTATATATCTCTTCCAAGATAAAATAATTGTATTCCCTTCCAATTTCACAAATATACTTTATTCTCCCCCGAATCTAATTTCTCCCGATACCTTCCACCAACCTCTACGTATATAAATAAATATACCCTCCTCAAACGTAATTTGAATTTTGAAATTTCTCTTCGTGTGTTTTCGAGCGTAATTTTCCTCGCCCCTAATTAAAATTAAATTTCCTTTCACATCTTCATCAATTTTCTTAGATTAAATCGCGCCGAATATATATTTTCGCGATTCTCTCCCTCGTCGAAACGACAATTCGAAAGGACGTGACAATCTTTCAAGAATATCGAGTCTTTTTATGCGAAGAAATTCACGAAGAATTTATTATGCACTGTGCGCATTCGGAATGGGGGCGTGCGTGGATATTCTTCTAGATGTTTAAACCCTCTTGATCGACGTTTCGACGGTCTCTCCCGCGAATCATTAGAGGAAGGACAGGAAATATCGTACGTGTCTCACGTCGAACATTCGAATCTCTGAATTTTTCGGTTTTTCAGTTTATCTTTGTCTCAGTTTAATCGTGAATTTGAAAGATCTTCGATTTGATACAATTTTTTTTTTTTTGTATAGAAATGAAAATTATTGTGATAAATTGTTGGAATAATTTTGAAATTTCATTTATATAGGTTTATTAAAAGTAAATGGTTTTAAATCGCTGATTTGATCAAATATAATCATTCAAAAACTCGATGACAAATCGTAATTTCATGTACAATTTTAACTATAATGAATTATAATTACTGAGAAAATGTTACTTTTCCAATGAAATTTAAAATAAGATTTTTCGAATTTTAAATTTTTTGAATTTAATAAATTTCTAAAGTAACGTGACATTATTTATTTATTTATTCGATTATCGATCATTAAATGTCATACGGCAATGATTTGAGGATGCAAATTTTTATCATTGAAAAGTGAAAATGGAAATAATTTCATAGTTCGAAAATTGAGGACAGTTGAATAAATTTGCTTGCTGTAATAATATTTGAATTGCATCGAAATTAAACCTTGCCTTCCTTACACGAGATATTGGCTATACGTTTCATTCGTGTTTCGGATAGAATGGCAACAGAATTTCAACAATCTGCGTCAATTTGATTCCAATCCATGTAGAACGATAAGCAGAGATGGTCGATTACTGTGAATTCATTTCTGGATTGTGTAGAACGGTGATAACGATCATCAGTTATCGATTTATTTATTTCGTGCTCAAAATCGCGTTAATCAATTATCATCAATTTATTTTTGAAAAATTGACGCATGGAAAAATTATATCCGATTATCTATTCAACGATCTTAACAATTTATTTTTTAAACGAATTGAATAATATAAATTTCGTGACTCTCTCTTTTTTTTAATTTTCGATTTTTTTATTTTATAAAAAATCGAAATAAAAATCAGATAATATGAAGATTTAAAATTAAAGAATTCGTTTATGAAAGATTAATTGAATAAGTGATTTATTATTTTATAATATTTGTTGATGTTACTTTTTCTAAAAAATTAGTGAAGAAAATTTATTTTAATGAAACTAATTGTTAAATAACGAGTTGTTTAAAACTGCACATGTAAATTACTTTACGACTTATTCCTTTCTTCTTTTTCTTTTAATTCGAAAAACTCAAGAAAAAGATTACGTAGCAAAATTTTTAATTTCAAAAAAGCATTTTGGATAAAAATTTTTACGTTCTTCCATATTAATACACGTATTCTTAAAATTTTCAAAAATTTTTAATCAAATTCTTCTTCTAGTTCCGTTAAATTCAATTTATTTGAAAAAAGAAAATATATACACTGTTATAATTTTTACACTAAAATAAATACACTAAATATTTTCAAACGAACATCTCCATTTTCGATGAAAAAAAAAATATGTAATAATATTATAATATATCAAAATACAATATTCTCAAAAAAGGAAGAAGGAAATATACTCATGAGAAAAACCATTCGAAATATACTTTGCCAACGTTGGAAATCGACAAGTCAATCTTCGTTTGATCGAAAGGAACCACGACTAATCGATTAACAAGCGATTCGATTACCGATAATTAGTCGAGCAACACGGGGTTGAATTGGGTGATGGCGCATTCCACGAAAGCGTTTGCGTTTAATAGGTCGTCTCACGTGAAACTTCCGCTTCATCGAGAAACTTCCGATCCACAATCGCAGTCGTAATCGTCGGCCAAGTTGCAAGCTTTTCTTTATTACATCGCAGATTACGCAGAATTACAATGCGGAGTAACTTTGCGAAGGCGTAAAGCCTCCACTTCCGGTCCAAAAGTTTCGAGAGCTCTTTGAAAATTTGGATATATATATCAAGAGGAAATTGTTAAATATTTATTGAAAAATTCTCTTTTTTTTTTTTAATATTGATATAAATTCAAATTTCGTCAAAGGAAAATTTTTGAAAATCTACACGAATTCAAAATTTATGAAATATTAAGTTAAAGTTCCGTAAGATCAAATAATAAATTACGATATTTTTGTAGAACTCGTGCGAATTGAATATTGAAATTGTTGTCAATGAAAGTTGACAAAATCATCGTTGATTTTATGAAAATTTACTTCGACATTACAAAATCGAAACATTCTGCCAATAATTTCCTCCAACGACACAAGCGCTGACTTTTCATATTTTACATTCCCTAGATTTTAATTAAAATATGGTAATAAATTATAATTTATGCAAAATTAATTCTTAAATAAAATTATAACGCATGCCATATTTTTTCTTTCAGATAAAATATAACGAGAGAATTTTACATTTTAATATCGATCAAATTTTTCAAAACTTTCGATCTAAATCCTCGATCTAAATATATTATTATATTACAATATAGATGATCATAATTAAATAAACTCAAATCTTCATAATAACTTATTATGAAAACAGTTTGAATAGAAACAAAATTTCACGAGCAAAAGCATGTAGAAGTAACAAAAATTTCGGTCATCTGTAAATTGAAACCTTAAATAAACAACGTTTATTACTTTTTCAAATAAATAAATACGCCTTACTACCCTTGGAAGTTGGAAAGTTTTTGCCAAACTTTTTGAGAAAAAAATATAACCGCGTGAGCGGAATGGGGTTTCCTTAAAAGTTCGCCTCGAGTACGAAGGCCGATTTACGCGGACTAATCGAGATTGCACCCCGCGAGCAGCTTCGTAAAACTTGGAAATTAAATGACAACCGTGACGAGGCCGGATTAAACTTCCTTTATTTACGCTTCGTTGCCGCTGCGTGTACACAAGCACGCCCGACATTCCAAACTCCCTTCACGAATTGCGAATTCACCCCTCGAATTCGAGTTTCAAATTGCGAAATCGCTTCGAAATCGACGATTGATGCGACGTTTTTGCAGAGAATTTCTTGTATCGATCTTTTTTTAAAGATTATCGATCTCTGATTTTCCTTCGGAATAATAACAAACAAAATATTACTTTTAAAGATGAGATCAGTTTCATTTGTTGATCAGTAGGCAGAAAGAATTATAGAATTATATTTTTTATTTTGCTTAAAATATCGCTGTTGATTTGAAAAAAATCAAATGAGAAAGAAAAATTAAATTTGAAAATGATACATGACCGATACATTTCAATTTTAAAAAATGTGAATCCATCTAAAATAACTATTTCGATTATTTTCATTGTTATCGAACTAAACTTTTCATCGTATATATTGTATTGAATTTCCAAGAATCTTTAAAACGATAACATTTTATTTTTCTTTTAATATTTCTTTTCTAAGTTATAATATCTTCCCTACGATACAATTCCTTTTTGCCTTTCAATCGATAAAACGATACGATAATAAAAAGAAACGACCATTTTGATATTTCCAACTTTGCAACGATTAAAAGTAACTAATGGAACGATAAAATACTAAAAAAGAAAAAAAAAAAAATCAAATCGAATACCATCACATCCTCCAAACTTCCATACGACTACCAAAAATTACTACTAAAAAAAAATATTCACCGACAACCGAAAAAAACTTTCAAAAGAAAAGAAAAAAGTCTCGTCCGTCTAAAGAAAAATTCCACGAAGGAAAGGACGTGAAAAGCTCGTAAAAGAAAGCCCGCACAAAAAACTCTATTACGTTATATTTCCATAATCCACTCACGAGTATCATGTTCGTATGGTATGCAGGCCAGGACGTCCCCGTGAATCTTGAATGTTCCCGCGCGATAATGCCGCAGCTAA
>NW_006263353.1:1814437-1816312 GCF_000469605.1 Apis dorsata | reverse complement strand
GCCCTGCTAGGGGTCCTACTAGGGGTCCCCCGATGGGGCGCCGCGAGTCGATCCACCGCGGCTGCGCACCATCACAAATCACCCCGAGTTCGATTTCCAGGCCGATAAATCAATGTTTATTGGTCGTATGGTACGAGGCGTCGATCTGAATGCATTCCAGCCAGAGGGGATGCACTCTCTGGCCGCGTGGATGCCATTCCAACGCCACCTTTTGAACCCGGCTCGACTCGAGTTTCCTTCGACGTCCAAGTTGTTAATAATCCACGCTGGATCGAGTGCGGAGTATCGATGATGGGTGGAAGATCGCGTCGAACAATGGATTAAAGGGGGAGGAGGGTGGAGGTTGCGGTGAGATGGTGGTTGCGGGGAGTTGTTTCCATCTCTTTCATTTTTCTTTCTTTCTTTTTTCGCGGTTACCTTTAGGGATCGTTGTGGGTAATTATAGGTGAATTATATCGAAAGATATTTTAGAAATTTATATTATTGTATTGCGTGCTGTTCTGCTTAACCCTTTGGGTTTGGTTTTTATAAATTTGAGAAGTTATTTAGAGCTTGGTAAAATGTAATAATTAAATTGGCAAGAAAATAATAATGTATGTGATAATTTTAATTTTCCAATGGAGAAAATTTATTTAATTAAATTTTTATCGATATTATTAATTGTTAATTGCGAATCATTCTTCTCATTTCTTCGTATTGAACATCTACAAGTACTTTTCAATCAGAGATTGAATTTCTTTCTCGATTCTTTTTATCATTATTAAATAGAGATTTAAATTAAAGTACTTAGTGAGTAGTTTAATTGTTATTAAATTTTGTATAAATGAATAATTTATTCTTAAAATTTTACTTCCTCTGTACAAAAAATCTCTTTGTATTCTATACAGAAATTCTATACAGAATTTCTTCCAGTAGAAAATATCGTTACCTGTCAGACACTATTCAAAGAAACTTTCTTGTAACTCAAAATATAAATATAATATCTTTCTTAACTTAACTATTTCCTTCTCCAATGAAAGATACATAAATATATATAGACGTATATGTTTCAACTTTAAATTTTGTTTATTGTTAAATAAATATCAAGTACTATTTTTCTTTTTTAATTAAAATTATACCTCAAAATAGAGTATACAAAAGAATCAAAATATTTTCATTCATCAAACATCAGACAAACATTATTTTTATCTATTATAAAATTTATTCAATATTCTGTCCAATAAAAAAATATCCTCAATTATTAACATAAACAATCTTCCAACTATTTATTTAAAATTCATGTCACGTATTTCTCAAACAAGTATTTATATCTATTTTAAAAATCTCATATTTTTCATTCTCCTACTTTTAATTCAATCTACACACATTTCTTGATAATTGAAATATTCATTTCAATATTATTAAAGATTATAATAATATTCCTGTTTATTAAAAATCAATCGAAGAATTTTTCATTCAATCCTCCTTCAACAAATATTTCTATTTATTTTAAAAAAATATCCTATATCCTTTCTGATTTCCATTCTCCTATTTTCAATATTCAATCAAAAATACCAGGCAAAACAATCTCCTTGATCTTCCTTCTTTTTTTTTTTTTCAATATTCCACCCACAATTTACAAAATTCCTATCTCAAAAATATCCTCATCTATAAACATTGCCCACCTATCTATTCCTCCTCTCACTACAAATGTATATTCCAAACAAAAAAAAAAAAAAGAACAAGAAAAATTTCCAAGTATCCCCTCCTCCTCCATCCTCATCCACCTCGAAGAAAAACGAAGAAACAGCGCAAATGTTATTAAGCAATCGCCCGAATTCCGATATTCAATCCACGTATCCCTCCAACAGGTATTTCCACTTATCTCGAAAAATC
>NW_006263353.1:1798078-1814153 GCF_000469605.1 Apis dorsata | reverse complement strand
GCCTCCACCTCGAGGTTTACTTATGATACACACGAGCCGCTCGTTTCCATGCGAGGCATTCGAGAG
Organism: Apis dorsata; assembly: GCF_000469605.1. Taxonomy (NCBI): domain Eukaryota; kingdom Metazoa; phylum Arthropoda; class Insecta; order Hymenoptera; family Apidae; genus Apis; species Apis dorsata. Next base: position 1,814,087 of record NW_006263353.1, on the reverse strand, counting down.
AGGCCGCGTTTAGTGGCAATGTCAAAAGCGATGCGAGCCGCCCACGTGGCCGCGCTATGAAAAATCCTCCTCGGCGATGCGACTTGTTGCGCGGCGCGCGTGAGTAACGCCGATGGAATTGATGAACTCGTTACGCTCGCTTTACGCTCCTTCCATTAGGCCGCGCATAAATTTCTCGGCTCTCGAGATGATTTCGCGCGTCGAGGCGGTCAATTTTTTTTATTTTTTCCAATAAAAATGATTATGCATTTATCGATAAACTTTTACTTCTTTTAATCTATTTCCTTTTCTTTTGAATTGTATTAATCGAAGAAATTATTAGTTTAAAAAGATATTGGTAAGTCTTAATTCAATTTGTCGAATGATAATAATAAATATTTTATATATATTTTTTTTTTTATTCTCGTCGAGAATTAGAATCAAAATCAAGATCTGGAAAATTGTTCTAAAAGTATAATTGGCCCTCTGGTCAAATTCGAGCAGTATTCGAAATTGCGAGGTATTGGCAAAGGTATGGCCGGCGTGTCTTTATTGCTGTGTGGCGCGCATTTTGCTCGTAAAACTTTCTACCAGAAATAATCCCTGCGCTGCGTGCCTTTTAACGATCATTTTTCCCTTTCCCTGCCGGCCTAGGTATATAACCTAACCTCTTCCTCCCTCTCACATCCTCGCGATGCACGTATGGGAACGCACGTGGGCACGCGCGCATACAATGTTACGCAAAAGTCTCCGAGTATCTCTGCCGAGAATTTGCCGTTTGCCTGGATAAAATAGGAAATTTCTCTTTAGTTGATCGTCCCCCTTCTCTTCTATAATATAATTCTTTCTTCTTTGAGGAATTTTTCGAGTAATTTTTATCTGTTTAGCATTGCAAATTAAATAAAACAAATTTAACTTAAATCTAGTCTAAATTTAATTGACGAAATTTAATTCGATTCTGATACGAATTAAATCAAATCCAAATTCAAGTTTAAATTAAAAGAAAAAAAAAAAAAGAATCAAATCGTTGATCGAATTTGCAGCAAGATTAAATCGCTTGTCCGATATCGATGCGATACTTTTGCGCGTTACTGTATACGCAATTGCAGCCGCGTCCGACCTGTTGGTCGAATCGACACATCGGGTATCGTAAAGAAAAATTCGCCAGGTGAAAATTACGAGCGACCCTCGTAAAAGCTCGGCATAAATAACGTGGGCTGATGTAAGGGCAAGCGCGTAGTTCAAGCCGCGAACAAAGAGAAAAGAGACGAGAATAGCGGTAGCGCGTCTCTTTAAACGTACGCCTCGACCGCCATTGCTGTCGATCTTGATTTTTTTTTTTTTCTCTCTGTAAACGAATCTGTGATTGTGCAATACAGTCGATTCGTTTCCGTCGAGATAAATTTTTACGGATCATGTTCGACTATGTTTCTTAATCCATTCTTTTTTTGAGGTTATGTTCTCTCTTTATTTTTTAGGTTATGCTTTATGATGTAATTCCTTTGAATTTTATCAAAATGTGTGTAGAAATTAGTGTAATTTAATGCAATGATGTTACATTGAAGTACAATAGAGAAAGTTAGAGTTTGAGGTTATGTTTAGAAATTAATGTAATTTAATATAGTGATATTAGAATACAATTATATTACAGTACAATAGAAAAGGTTAGAGTTTGAGTTATGTTCTCTCTTTATTTTTTAAGTTATGTTTTATGATGTAATTCCTTTGAATTTTAACAAAATATATTTAGAAATTGGTGTAGTTTAGTGCAGTGATGTTATATTAGAGTACAATAGAGAAGGTTAAAGTTTGAGGTTATGTTTAGAAATTGGTATAATTTAGTGCAATTATATTAAAGTATACTAAAGAAAGTTAGAGTTTGAGGTTATGTTTTCTCTTTATTTATTTTAGGTTATGCTTTATGATATAATTCCTTTGAATTTTATCAAAATATGTGTAAAAATTGTGGTAGAATGATGTAATTTAGTGCAGTAATGTTACATTAGAGTACAATAAAGAATTTCTTGTACTGATCAGTATTATCTATAGTTCATTCGATATATTATAACAATAATAAAAGTAATAAAACTTCAAAATTCTTACGGTACGTTAAAATTTAATTTCGCAGAAATAGTTATATCTCAATAAAGCAACAAGACTCGACATACCTGCAACCCTTGCAAATAATTCAAGCAAAGAGTTTCAATCCCCCCTCAGAACCTCAAAGAAACAAGCGCAAGAGGAAGACGAGGAGAACAGCATAATAACGTAGAATCCTTTTACGGAGGAAAGAATTTTTCTTTCTCCCTCTCGCGTCGACCAACGTCGATTTCGACCCGATTGAATGCGAATCGATCACTGAATCCTGCGCACCTCGAAAAACCGGCTGATTTACGGGGAGGCAGGATACGAAGCGATCGTCGTCGTCGAATATTTTTCAACGACCCGCCTCTCTCGACCGCATCCGATCGCCGATGATTTACGATTATTTCGAATAATACGCCATAAATTCTGACCATCCCGCGCGATAAGGTACGCGAACGTGTACGAAAATACTGATAGCGGGATCGATCATCGTATCGGATATTTAACGCATTGTCGATTTCTTTCGACAAAGGCGGAGTTTTTAAATCAAGATGAAATTTCGTGGACTGGAATTGGAATTAATTTTTTGAAAAATTACAAATATCGTAAAAAATTATTTTTCAACATTTCAAGTCTGACGTGTCCAATGTTATCTCCATAATTCTCTCGTATAACTTTTCACGAAACTTTCTCCTTTCTTTCGAAAGAAGAAGATCTCTCGCTCCTCCCAATTAATCCACCTCGCGAAATTCGAAAATCTTCCTCTCCGTTCGGTGTCCGCAAACTTCGTCAAACTATCTGGAACACGATCATACCGAGGGGGAGAAAAACTCTTCAAAGCGACCACGAAGAATCTTCTTCCTCTCTTCGGCGAGAAAGGTGAAAAAGGACGAGCGATTGATCTTAATTGATCGGGCAGCAGGCTAAGTAAGCTTGCGGTTTATCGCGGTTTAGAGCCTCGTCTCGTGGGCGTCGGTGGAACGAAGAAAAGTTCATCCGGATAGCCAATCAGCAAATGGAATCGTTAGTTGGCCGTAGGTGATCTCGGTTTGAACGCTCGTTCCTTCCTTGTACTACACAATCGTGATTCACGATCGCCATTGATCTTATTCTGTTTATCGTTGCTCCAGAGTCTAATTAACGAATGTTTAAAATTGTTTGCATCGAATTTATTATTCGAAATTGTCTCCGTGGAATATGAATTTTAAGTTGTTTATTAAGTAGAAGTTTGGTGTTTGAACAAGTTGAAAGATGTTTAAAGACGATTTATGTATGGATATTTTTTTGATAAATAGAAATTATAACAACTATCTCTCTCTATAATACAAGAAAAGAGATAATTTATTTATCGACCGCTCGTGTGTTTGATAATGTTTGAAGATGTCCAATATAGTGTATGTCAACTATTTCATTACATATTCAGCATTTATGTAGGTCCCAAGTTGAGGGAGAAAGAGAGAGAGAGAGACATATTTATTCATTGATGACCTAGATATACGTGTTCGATATCGATGTTTGATGAAGTTGGACGAAGTCTAACGTGGTCTATTATTTTTTAATAGAAACAAATATTAAATAATTTCTTGAATTGCATCGTTTCCCTCAAATTTTTAACTAATTTTCTATTGATCTAATCTAATGATTAATCCGATAAAAATTAAAAAGTTAATCGTATCAAAATGTATAATTCCAATTTGAGAGAAAAGACATGGATAGATTTCGCAATTGATAAGCTTGATCGAGACAAAACTATTGTTCACCTCTTACAAGTTATGTAAATGTTCTTAGCAGGTGAAAAGGGCACGAACACGAGTTTGAAGCTAATATTCTCTATCCGATAATGGATTAATTGCAAGAACAATTGAAGTTTCCTCCTATCTCGAAACGAAAATAGAAGGTGAGGATCGTTCCTCGAGCGACGAAACTCGTTTAGATAAAGCCGTATTGGCTTTGTTATGTAGTGGGATATCTCGACGAAATAGTCGACTTCACGATCGATATAATCGTTTAACGTGTGGAATAAAAATATTGTCAAATAATTTGCAATGTTACATGAAATAGGAAAATAGGAAAATTGATCACAATGAAATTATTCTATTCTGTGAATTCTCTCTTGAATATCAAAAATTGTGTAATCTAAATGTTAAATTTGTGGCAGAATGATAAAAATATACATTTCAATATATAAATAATTAATAGTGATTATTTTTATTTTAAGACTAAAAATTTCCTTAAAATAACGCAAGAACAATGAAAACTCGCAAATTATATAATAATTTATTAAATTATTTTAATAAATTACAAATCACATTTTATATATTAAAATCTACTTTTATTAAAAATATACTTTATACGAAAAACAATAAAAAGATTAATAAAAATTCCAAAATCCTTTCTATTCGTAATCCCAATATAATGTATAATCCTAAAATATCGAACACTGTAAAATAAATTTGAAAAATAAAAATTTTCCCCCTCGAAATGTCTTGTAGAACCACTATCTGAAAGACATTTATGAGCAAAAATATTCACCATTAGGAGAAAATTCGCATTCCCCATTACGAATTTTTCCCTATAAAATATCTATAGAACCGCAATATACCAAAGAATTTTTCTTGCCTTGCGCCCAAATCCTTATTAACTTTTCTCTTTTATCGATGAACCATCTTGGCCTTCGTAGGGGGTTTCGTATGCCTGGCCCTTTTATCAGCCGATTGGCCCGACGTTTCTATTATCGCGAGTGTGAATCGTCGTTCCTTTCCGCCTTGCTATCATCCGCGGACCCGTAAAGTAACAGTAACCGGTTGGAGAAAAATGATGGCCGTGGAGACACGCGCGCCAACCTTCTCAATGCCACGCTCTTACCCGCAAGAATTTCAACCGAGATGGCGGTATTGTACAGGCTCGATCAAAATTTTCTTGAATATTAAAAGATTTGTTTCGAGTTTCCATTTCAGATCACTTTGGAAGAAGAAATACATATGTACTCTGGAAATACATATGTACTGAAAATTCAGACAAGAATATTGATTATTCTTACGTATTTTTAGGAATATAATGAAAATATTAGCAAGATTTGTTTTAAGAGAAAAAGGGAAATAGGAGAAATGTATAATAATCAGAAATGATAAAAAAAAAAAAAAGGAGACAAGAATATTAAAATATATTTTTTCTCGAACGGATTCACAAATGATGAATCGACCTGTACCTGTTACGTGCAATTAGATAGCGATTTCGTTTCACTGCGAAATATCACATGGATCATTTCTCGGTACAGGACCGACAATTACCACGAAACATATGATCTCTCCAGATGTTATTTAATAATTATCCTTTGCGAATCTCGTTATATTATTCTTGTTTCCGGGATACTTTCAAACCGCCAGAAAATCCATCCAACACGAGTCGAAATATATATATATATAAATAAAACGAATGATTGTAAGATTTGAGAAACAAGAATTCACAAGTTGAGAGCCACTGTTGCGTAATAATAATCTTGTATAACATTACAATTCTCGTGTTGCAATTGGATGAACCAATTATTTTCTTATCTGCAACCCGAAGGAATATCGTGTCACGGAAATATTTACGTGGTGATGGAGAGATTATTGAGCCATGATTCGAAAAATATGTCGCGAATATAAACGTCGGATGTGAATGCAAATATTATATTTCGCAGGCATTTTACGGTGTCGATGAAACGACAGTAAAAGTTAAAAATAACTCCATCTTGTAAGAACTAATTATTTATCAGACACCGATCTCCAATTAGTTGGAGGCTGATAATTGATGAGCTGGTTAAACTGATATAATTAATTAAAATATCGGATATCGAATCTCCTTATCGCATTGGCATTATCTTTTTATATATATATATATATATACACACGATACGAATAAAATAGAACGTGCGTCCTTGAATCTCACGATCTTAATAAAAAAATTGAATATATTATTAAAAAAAATTGACACATTGATATTAATAATTTTTTTAATTTATGAAAAATACCACAATGAATGAAAATAACAATCAATAACATAATAAACTTTCATATAAAATTATTCTTATATTTCATCTTTTTCCAAATAAAAACTTTCCAAAAATATAATTTGGAAGAGAAAAGAACAAACAAGTTTCGTGCTACGTGAAACCAAAGAGGGTAAAATAAAACTGAGGAATAAAAAAAAAAAAATCAAACAATTCCAAAACAAAAAGAAGAGAAAAGAAGGAGCGGAAAAGACGTAGGACAAGCATAGGAGGTGAGGAAGAGAGAGTGGGTGGATCGAGTGGCTCGATAATGAGGGGATTCTCTGCGATCGCGTGAGTGTGCGCGCGCGTGTGTAATCTATTAGCCTTTCCGCGGCTCGTTCGTCACGGCACACCCACGCACACGCGCTGGCAAGGAGGAGCCGCGAGGAGGTTCGACGCGTATTAAGAGATACGCGCGAGATACGCTCGTCCGCTTCTAATCGCGCCGCTCATCTGACCCGAGTTCCTTCACCCTGCCCGTGCACTTGACTTGGCTTGGAAGGTGATCCGGATTCTTCGATCCTTTTTCCATCACCTCTTCGTCCTCCGTCGCGAAAAGATCGAGATTGCCAGAAAACCCATCCAGTTTCGTAACATTGAACTTGAAATATGGAATAAGACGTGTTTCATGCGAGAATAATATTTCTCTTTCTTGAATTGTAATATCGGTATAATCGACGTTTTTAAATCGATGTTTTGTTGATCAATCGAGTCACAAGACTCAAGTTTTTAAAAACGAAGATAAATGGAAGAAGTTCAAATAAAAATTCTACGATGTTTTTGTATCTGGTTATAATTAATGGAGTGGCTTAATTTTTGTATCTCTTGTGGGGGAGGGGGGGAGGAAGAGCGTGAAAAATATCGTGTTGTATATTGATGTGTATAAGCGAGAGAGCAACCGATGTCGTCCTGGAAACCCCATTCGAGAAAATTGACTTGGAAGTAGTTTGAAGTTAAGCTTCTTATTTCAAGAGGATGCACGGGGTTCTGATTTGATTATTCCACGAATTCTGATACTTTCTCGATAAAGTTTTAAAAGAGAACGAACTCGGTGAGATTATGTTTCAGTTTTGAGATTTCGAGAAGAGTTGTAATTTTCTTTGTGAAATGGAATAAATTTTCTCGGTTAATTTACGCTTCTTCTGAATTCTGAAACACGCTGATATATAAAGATTAAATGTGAAATTCGTCCACTTCAATTTCGCAACTTTTTTCTATTTCTACTGAATCAACCTGTAATTTAAATATCTTTGTATATCAACAAGAATCTTAATTTTCTTAATGAATCCAATCGAATATCTTTCTAGAAATCTGATCGTATAATCTTTATCGATTACAAGAATTTGAAGAAAATTGCTTGACTTTCAATTTTGAAACATTCTTCAACAAACTGTAACATAACAAAATATGAAAAATTATTCCGCCATTCTGTATACATAACTGACAAGATTGTTTCCAATTCAAAATTAAAAAAAAAAAAAAATACAAAATTTTGAAACACCGTGTATCTCGACAGATTCAAAATTCCTTAGAAATTTACTTCTTCATAAATCGTCAAAGTCTTCAAACAATGTAATCTTGGAACAATCTGTAGATCCTTCGAACATAACCATAAAACCACTACTCCGGAACCGTATAGGCATAGTGGATGAAAAACGATCCATGGAATCCGTGGAGAATCGAACAAGGGAAACAAAGGATGCTATACTCGAATACACATTTTATAAAAATTCTAATTCAAGCTTTTCTTCAATGAGAAACTTAACATAATCTATATATCCATCGATCATAAAGATTCCAAAATTTTGAAACACTCTGTACAAAACAAAATTCTCGAAGAAAATTTTGAACGAAACATCTTATAATTTCTAAACTTCTTCCTCCACATTCTTTACCACTTAAAAAGTACAAAAATATGAAACGTCCTGTACGCAATTCGACGCAAATTCAAACTTCCTTGCATTCTTGCATCCCCCTCCTCCCCCTTTAAATCGTCATTGCTAAATCTTCCTTCAACAAAGTAACGTTGGAACAACCTGTAGACGTTCGAACATAACCATAAAACCGCATTCGCCTAACCAGGAGGCATCGAAATCGTGCGCGCAATCGTTGGATGGAAAACGATCCGTGGAACGATTCGTGGTGGGACGCAGGGCGCAAGAAAACGACGTCCCGACATTTGATTGGACACGCGCGCCGCTTTAATGCCGTAATATATTCCGCATAATGGGAAGCTGAATGGCGTTCAAGGTCAAGAGTGTGCGGCGCGATTCCCACGGGAACCGGATGGCCGTGACAAACCACGCCGCAACCACGTTCGATCGCCAGGGAATCCTTCCTGCTTCGATACGCCAAAAACAAGCAACACTCGATACTTGTATACGTAAATACGACGTTTGGACACGCGATGATCCGCCGCCATTTTCTAACCGGTCGACGACCTTACTCGGAGGATATGGAAGAAAATGATTATATATATAAGGATTGTTTGATCGAATAATAATTAAAGTCTCTGAAGGCAGAGAATTTTTAAGGAAACGTGTGTATATATTTAGCATATAGAATTATTATTAGCGTGTGTGGATTGAACGAACCATTTTATGTGGTATAAATATAGAATATTGTTTGTTTATAATTTATGAGAGTGTATGTTATGTACTTTTTCGATTAATATTTTTTTTAATGACAAGTGACAAATGTAATTTTATAAATGATATTCTTCTTTTTAATTTCTCTCTAAAGTTGTAAAGTAAGCGAATTCTCTCTATCTTTCTCTGTCTCTCTTGCTCTCTTACGGGATCTAAAATTATGGCAGTCGTTGAGTTTTAGCTATCGAAGTAACTACGTAAGTACATGTATGGGTTCGTTGAGCTTCTCGTTTAAGTGGCTGGATAAGGTTGCTTGTGAGAAATTTGAGAAGGATCTGAAGAACTTCTTTACGGTTAGTTAACTTATTAATTGTAAAGAGTTTTCGTTGCTTCTCTTGGTTTATCTTGAGAACTTATTTTAAAAGATTTTCCACTCTTCTGTTTCCACATTTTTTTCTGTATACGAATCGATCCAAAGATCTAAGAAATTTTCTTCTGCAATCTTCATTTTAAACAAATGCTCGAAAAAAAGGATGAAACGAAAAAAAAAAAAGAAGGAAAATCGAGGAATGTCGAGGACCAACAATCACTCTTACACACGAGAAATCATTTTTATTGTCGAGCATGAACAATGAGCAATAATTTAACGAAAGATCGATCGTTAAAGCGATTCTCGAATAATGAGAAGACGATTAAAAAAAAAAGAAAAAAACAATGCGCGCCAATCGAACGAGCTATCGATCAAATACATCGATCCAACACTCTCGTCGACTGTTCGCCATCATTGGCGACCAATCATCCCGAAGAACGCTCTTCCGAAAGGAGCATTTCTTTCTGGATCAGAGGTCGAGGATATCCCCAAAAATTCTCCTCGTCCCATAAACCTCATAACTCGTAATTCCTATTTTCCAAAAAATTTTCCAAAATCCTCAACACGATCCCACCTTGATCTCGATCGAATCCATCCAACCTAAAGAGAGACCGGAACATGGATAGCCGGATGTATCTCGGCAACAGCGGGCGCAGTCTTGACCAGCAGTCCGATCGGATTAATTTCTCCGCCATGGATTTGACTGACCCCATAACTGGTAACCGACGCCTCTCCTTTGACGACTGGAACGTGTGCTATCTCCTTCCTCTCCGTAGGAGCAACAGCAATACCCTCCTTGGCAACAACGTTCGACGATCCATGAATCTGGCTGACACCGTGACTCGAGACAGAAGTGGTCGTCATAGAGGTTAGCTGAGCCGGAAGGACGGAGACGGTTTCTTTAACGATTGTTGGTAAAACAGGGACGCTCTCTAGGACGGTAGAGACGAGCGGAAATACCGACCGGACCACGGTCAACGGTTCAGGCTTTATCTTGACCGCGTCTTTGGGCCTTGATCCCTCGATACCCAACTGCTTGTGCAATTCTATGCGGTTCTCGTGGTAGGTGGGCGTGCGAGCGAGCACGGGCAACCCTCCCAATATGGTCTGCACAGGCAAGATCGGGTGCAGGTCGACCGGTTTCGCCTCCAACCGAGCGTTGCTGTGCACTTGAACTTGACTCTGGTGCGAGGTCGCGAGAGGGATGTTGTTGTTGTTGTTGAGCAGAGGTTGCAACAGCAACGAGGAGGAGGTGGAAGGAGATTGAGAGGGTGCAGTTTGTCTGTTCGTGTCGTTCTGGACACCGTCCAAAGATTGTTCTTTCTGCTCGTTTTTCTCGGGCAGAGTCGGATTAGAGTCTTGCAGGCTGCGCCTCCTGCGGCTGGGCGTGGAACTTCTCTCGGCCACCGCGCTTCTCGCCAGAATGATATGGGCCGTCGTTTCCAAATCGTTCTGATTTTCGTCCGTGGGGATGTTGGTCGCGGCCACGCGGAAACCGTTGTCGTCAGCGACGTAGAAGGCTGACTGGAGAACACCATTCGCGTCCACGTAGCTGTACGAGCCACGGAGAACGCCGCTCGCGTCTTTCACTTCCTCTTTGGCGGATGGGCCACCGGCGTAACTGTACGCGTGCTCCCCGGTCACGGTGTTCTGGTATTGGTTGTATATTGGGATCGGGCTGGACAGATACGCGTATGGGAGTAAATTCAACTGCGAGGCCGAGGCCAGGCTGAGGGCAAGAATCAATGGTATCTGGAAGAGAAGAAAAAATATTTATTTTTTCGATTATTTTCTATTTCATGGAACTATTTAAAAATGGTTTGGTTCATCCTTATCCCAATCGATAAGCTTTTAAAATTAACTCGATTATTTGGCACTAATTAAATGAAATTAAAAGTTAGCGAGGAAAATTTTTCATATTAATTTGGATAAGGATAGCGAAAAGAAAACAATGGAAATTTCAATTTTTCTTTTCTGAATGTTTCGAATAATTAATGAATAAGATTTTTTAATTAAACAGATAGATTAAACAGATTAAACAGATTCTTATTTTTTGAGAATTATTTGACAATTTCAAAGAGGAATTTTTCGCAAAAATTTTTGTTTATAAATAACAAAATTTGAATTTTGTACAAAATTCTGACAATTTAAAAGAACGAAAGGATTTCCAAACAAATTTTTCCCAGGACGATCGTCGATGAAACCGTCTCGTGACTCTGGAATCCTTTCAAGGTTGACGATTCGACGGATGGTCGAATTTTACGAACAAGAAGGTATTCTCGTCGCGTCGGAAGGACTGAGTTTATACTTGCATGAAGCTAGGGATCCTTTTTACGATCCAATAAGAAACGAACGAGTGACCACGTTGATGGCTAGAGACGCGAGCAAATCATGAAAACGAAAATACTGCTCTTGGAATCTTCCAAGACTGGCAGCATTGATTTTGAATTGTGACAGTCACGTATTTGATTTTCAAGAACGTGAAACGCGTGGAAGAATAATTTTTTTAAGATTCTACTGCTGTTCTCGAATTTAATTTGATTCGAAAAGGATCGTGATTTCAAAAAATTAAAGTGAATGAATTTCTTTGTAAATAAGAGAATGAAATATAGTAATATATAGTTTTATCAAAAAGATTTGGAAGATACTTTTTTGAATAGAAAAAATATTATTGGATGACTTTTCGTTAAAATATATTATCACAGAATTCCTTTCCTCTCAAAAGAATAAAAATCAAATTATCCATTCTTCTAATTACCCACAACCCGATCCAAAAAATCAATTTTTATTCACCCTATTCTCAACACACAGTGAACTAATAACCAACTATCTAAAAATAATAAATGCATGTTTTCTTTGAAATAATTGTAGAAATATTCGTCAACGTACGTATACACATTCAGAAAATCCTGTGTTCCTGTCCATAATAATAGATATAGATTTAGAAAGATCACTCACCAGCGACTGCATCGTGAGATAGTTTGCTCTATTCCAGTGGAACCTCCTCGCTCGACGAAGGACTGTTCGGCCTGTGCACCTTGCTTCCGATCTCGTTTTGACTTATATACATGGCGGAGGGGACGAGCGAGCCGGCGGCGGTGTCTTCGAACCAGGAACCAGAGGAATCGTCGAAGGACAGGCGGATCCGTTCACCGAATACTTGGAGACACGAGATCCCTCGATCCGGGATCCGGCATCGCTCGCCACGCCCTCTTCTTCTTCTTCTTCTTCTTCTTCTTCAGGTTTTATTTGCTCGTCTCTCGTTTTTCTCGCCGCTTTACCCCAGGAATTAGATCCGCGATTTTCTGTAATGGGATATCGAGACAAACGCTACGGCCGTTTGTTGACAATTGGAATGGAAATTGGATGGAATTCGACGAGGATCGATCGACGACACGCTGTGAAAAAATTATATTATTATAGGAAACTTGTTGTCCTATGGAAGAATTTGTTTATTTATCTCTCTTTATTTCTGGATTTTTTATTATTTCTCGTACGAATATTATATTTTTCATTCGTTGGATATTCGCTTTTTGAATGTGGAGTGGAAAATTCATTTTTTTATTTTTTTACAATTTGTAATTTTCATTTCTTCTTTTTGTGTTCGTTTATTACAAATTTCTTTCGATGTGGTTTTCGATAAGTTAAAATGGAAAATGTGACTTTTATTATTTTTGTGGGGATAAGATAGTGTAATCCTACGATATATTTACAGGTGGCCCTTAAAACCATGGTAAGAAAGAGAGGAAAAGAGAACAGTAAGTAAAATTTATGCTGAATTCCTTGGTACTTTTATCTTTTTACAGATTTATGTTATTCCAGGGCTATGGAACGCAGTATTTTTGCTTGCTCGATGAAAGTTTTATTTCTGCTGACCATCGTGAACCACTAATAGTTCATGGAGTACTGGAAATATCGATTCTTCTAGGTTTTAAAGGAAAAGTTCATCCGAGCTGATTTTAAATGAATTTTTACAAGAAAATTTCAATAATTTTTTGATTTGAAATTGATTAATTCGTATCATCATATGACATGTATATCGCAGATGTTCAAATTTCAGAACAAACGTAAAAATTGTGATTGATAAAAATTCTCCTTTTTCATAAGTAAGAATTTTCCAAAAAAAAAAATTTCGTTTATAAAAATGAAATATTTTTCTATAAATAAACGTTACATGTTCGAATCACATTTCATATTTATTCGTTCCAGAATCTCAATCTCCATAAAATAGTCGCTGAAGCAAAAAAGTACATCAAACTTGATTAAGAAAAATTTACAAGATTTTTTTCTCTCGAAGAAAGAACCCAATAAATTCGCAAAAAAGAAAATTTCTTCGAAGATCAGACGAATAATAGGACACAAAAATATCTAATTGTAATTATAGATTGCATTTTAATTTTAGTAATCATTTATTTTTTATCGCCCTCTCTAACTTGTATTATGTATTCTTTTTACTTTACACATAAATTATATAAACAACTAAAAAATTCTTTTCAAAAATCTTTTTCTCTCTTGCTGCAAATCTTTAATCGTTCTATGTTTAATTTTCTCTCACACAATCACATTCATTTCCAATAGAAATCATTGATGAGAATCGTCAACATCGTCGAACCTTAACCTCTCTTTCGTTTCTTTTTAAGTCTTTTTAAATGCTAGATGAGGGACGTAAATTCGAAAGAGTTTTCCTTTCTTGGGGCCCCATGCACAATGGAACACGTGATTGCATTTCTTCGATGCCTTTCGCGGCAACAATTCGACCGACCTTGATCGTACGATATTCCTCGTCGAAATTGTTCGGCTGCCGTTGCCTTTTTTCCTCATGAATCCTCCCTTTGTTGCAAATGAAATCGCCAAGGACGCGTTTACTCCCGGACATAGCCAGCCAAATGATCGAACGAACACGATTGTCCTTTGCGCCTCGTATCGCGAGCATTCTGGTTCGGGGGGATAATGGCGAGGAGCAATAGGAATTATTTGTCAGTGTCAACGAAAACACGAGGGAAAGGAGTGTGGAGAAATGGATTCTTGAATTTCAAATACCACTGGATGGTATGCGCATCTTTTTGATCTGTTTTTTAAGTTTGGAAGCTAGGTGGCGTTGTGTAGTTATTTATGGAAAGGTTGGCGAGAGATTGATTGTTCTCGATAAGATGAAGTATATGAAAATAAGTAAATGGTTCTTCTTGTTTTCGTGATTTCAACGAAAATTTTTGCCTTTGATAATTAATCGATCTTATCTTAAGTATTCAAGTTAAGTTTTTCTCATTGATCTTGTTTTCTAGTTTGAAGATAGATAAAAATAATTTAGTTATTTATGGATTGGAGATAAATTAATAATTTTGGATAGCACAAATATATAAGAAATTATTGTTTTTTATAATTCTTCTAACATATTCGACACGCAATATCTTTGTAAGATTTTAAGTTAATTGTAGAAATTTTAATTTTATCTTAGATTCTTGGATGATATTTCTTATCTAATCTATTTTTAAATTTGGAGATAGATGGCGCAGCATAGTTATGTGTGTGTTATTTATGGAAAAGTTCGTTAGAAATTGATAGTTCTATTATCTTTTTTAAATGCTACATTTAATAGTATTCCTTCCCGAGTTAAAAATTTGTTGTTTATTCCTATCTAACTTCCAACCAATTGCTTACTTCACAAATTATTTCTTCTTTCAATTTCTTACTTGATATAATTCATCAACAAAAAATAGTTTTGAAAAATGGAACATGTCTCTTAGAATTTCTATATTCAAAGTGATATTCATGATATCTTTTAAAATTTTTCGTTATTGGTCAACATTCGAAGTTAGCGTGTAACTACGCGTAGGCGATGATTCTAAGGCGCGAAGATATCGAGTCTCGATCGTCTGTTTGTTCTTTAGCTACCGAGAATTGCCAAGCACGCACATGTAGGAAGTAACAAGATTCTTTCGTAGGCGAGTTTCGCTTGGCAAAGTATAGATAATCAAGGGAATAGATATCTATCTACCTGAAAAATTAGAAATATAAAGAGAAAAGATAAATGAAGAAAAAAAAAATAAAATAAAGATAAAGATGTGATAATCGTTGAAGTAAAAACGATATATGAAAAAAATATATGGCTTTGAGGATTAATATCTCGAATTTTGGAATTAATATGTAATATTAAAAATTCATATTTTGATTTTTGAATAATAAAGAGTGTTGAAAGTAAAAAATAAAAAATGTATAAAAAAATTAAATATTTAATTTTGAAGTACAAGGTAAACTTCCAAAATTTATAAAAAGTTGGAAAAAATCATATATATATATAGGATATATAGGATTTAAAAAACGAAGATATAAGATAAATGAATTGTTTAAGTATTAATTTTTTCATTTGTTTGAAAACTTAAAATTGATTCAAAAATTTATTAATGAATGTAAAATTCTAAAAATCGATAAACATACGTATCTTAGTTTGAAATAAATCATCATATTATCTTTCACAAATCTCAGTTAATTAAAGGCAATCTTAATATTCTATAATAATTCTATAATAATTGGACAATTTTTTATAATTGATGCATTCATTAAAATTTTACTATTTTTACTTTAACTATAAAAATATTTTAAATTATTGAAAAATTAAATCTATAGAAGAAATATATCTCTCAATTTATTTTGTCAAATCATTGATATTCTTTGTACAATTGTATCATAAAATTTTAATTAAAAAAATGATATTAGCATTCTATTTTTTATAAACGAAAATTAAATTTAAATCTTTTATATTGTATTGTAACTGTTATAATATATGAGTTATTACGTAGTGCAAACGTAGTTTAGAATTCCAAGATACCGCAGTCAGTGTAGCATTTTCGGAAAAAATGTTGGAAACCACTCGGACCACGCCTACGCTTTCAGAGATCCGGTCACATATTTGCGGAGATCGCCACATGTCGTAAACAACATAAACATAATGTAGTC